>NC_134407.1:198807069-199094569 GCF_038048845.1 Mixophyes fleayi | reverse complement strand
TTCGTTCTATTCCAAATATTGATCGATAACTTGAATCTAATTATCTATTTAAGCCTACATAAAATTACGATAGAAAAATACTCAATTATACGCATGGGAAAAGGGAGAGAAAGAAAAACATAGTGCGTATCTGTGGATTTCCAATAAAAACACACATCTATTGCACTAACATGAACACAAAGTCATAAAAACAAGAATCCATACACAGGTATAATGAGATTCGTACCAGATGTATTATGGTATACAGCGTCCAAAATATAATCAGCTTCTCTTCGGAAAAGAGACTGTTACACTGAGGACATATAGGGGCACATTTATCAAAACTCACAAAATATGAAAAAGTGTTTTCAATCCTTATCGCATTGATAAGAATTGAACTATTTGTCATATTTATTAAAAAAGCAACACAGGAAATCATACTTACCACGGTCTTTTCATTTCCGAAGCAGCATGCGATGATTGGGGCTCCTCTTCTTACACCAGTGCGCATGCGCCGAGTGAAACCCTTGGGCATGCGCATTGACATCTCTGCTCTCGCTCTGCATCTATAGTTGCAGAGAGCGAGCGGTGAGTGACAGGGAGGGATCATGTGATCCCTCCACACATGCGCTGTCCAGCTCTGCTGTTCGGAAACTTTTTATTTACGATACTGTAGGCCAGCTTCAGCTGACGTTACATTAACATGTTTGAAAAGTTAATTACATTTATTGCTAAATAGCGTTACTGAGCACTCCCCATACATTGTTGGGAAGTGCTCAGTAAAACGATAGGAGATGCTGCGGTGCTACGATCATAGATAGCAAATTAGTGTTTAATCACCGAAAACTGTTGTTTTCAGGGATTTTAAAGGGGGGAAACCTTTGATAAATAGGCCCCTTAGAACTCTCAGGATCACTGTGAGGCAAATCACACCATCCCCTTCAATGCCCCAACGCGTTTCAACTCAATATGAGTCTTTTTCAGAGTTCTCTTTAAAATATTGATCACTAACTTGAATCTAATTATCTGTTTAAGCCTATCAAACTTCTATTGTGTGTCTTTTAATGGTTATAAGGCTTTTAATGAGAGGACATTGTAGTGGTAGATCTGAACTTCTTCTGACTTCACCGTCCTTTGACCTACAAAGCTAATATAAGGCAGAGAAACATTAAGTCTGGATTTTTAAAAACAATTGCAATAATTGCTGCTTAATTTATATTCTGACAATACAAGGGGTAACGCTCCAATTCAGAGACACACTCTAAGTCCGGAACAAGCTGCTATTAGAAGGATTTTTCCCAATCCCAAATTATACAAGATAAAAAAAACTATTAGCGTTCAATTCCAGAACAAACCCAAAGCCAAAAGCAAAAACAAAAAAACACAATAACAAAAAAGCAAACAAGAAAAAACAACACAAATAATGAAATAAAATAACATAAAATATCAATTGAATCTATGTATTAAGCTGCATATCCATGCAAATATGTAATATGGTTATCCACTTTAGACGATGACCATGTCACATGTCCACAATAGATTACTAGATAGGCACAACGGAAATTGAAGTGGAAGATCAGTGACCGATAGACCTTTGATCACGAAAGGAGGACTTGCAATTTAAGCTGTAATATCGTCCCTGTTACCAGCACTGAAAATATGCTCCGTTTGCTTTTTTGCATTGACCTAAGTATCTACAGAACGCTCCTTTGCCACCAGTTATTGGAATATTAAAGAGTAGTAAATTTCTTGGAGAGAGGTCTACATGTGAAGATCCCCAACAGGTTTATGGAGACATATATATATATATATATATATATATATATATATATATATATATATATATATATAGTTGTTTATTTTAAAATGGGGTATTATATTATATGCAGAATATGTATGACACTGTATGACACTTTTTGGTTTTTTAAAAAACATCAACTAACATACAAAATACAAATTGGTTATACAGCTCATGCGACAGACACGAAGCCTCTGTGATCAGATAGAAGGTCCTGGCTTAATTATTTATCTCCATCTGAAAGCAGATAGTGCAGATTCTCAGTCACCAGTTAAACGGTTATGTGCGGGTGTCATGGGATGAGCAGGATTCTACAGAACATTAACACTACATGTAAAGATTGGTGATTTCTGTTAATCATTTAATCTCCGTTTCATAATGTGTGATGGGGTGACCACAGCTGGGGAGTTTCTAAACAAGCTAACCCTGCCTTACAATATGACACCATGCTCTTTATTTGGCAGTAGTGTACAGGGCCATCTTTTCCATTGGGGACGATGGGCAGCTGCCCGGGGGCCCCACGGGCAAGGGGGCCCCATAGGCACGGCTCTTAATGAGAATAAATAATCCTGCAAAAGAAATAAACCTGCAAAAAAAACCTACAAGGGTCACTGAGCAAGTACATCTATCTATATCTATCTCTATATATCTATATCTATATCTGTATCTGTATACATCTATATATCTATATCTATATCTAGGGGCCCCGGTGCACTGCTTTGCCCGGGGGCCCATAATGTTGTTAAGATGGCCCTGGTAGTGTAGGTGGCAGGACAAGTTTGGGATACGGCAGTTTAGCGATAAATTGGAAACACTCAAGCTAGAGAGCTTGGACTGCTGCTGAGGGATTCTTCACCTATAACCTTTATGAAAATGCATATACAATTGTTGCCACAGTAGGTTGATGGATTGTTTAAATAAAGCTGTGACTTTTTTTTTTTTTCTGTTTTTTAAATTAACCTCAATCATTGTGGTACCTTGAGTTCAGGGATCACCTATGGCGCAGCCATATAACATTAAGACAACTAGGCCTCCAGTTGTCTGTACTACTATCGATCTGCTCCTTAACTTATCGTTATCTGACCTCTGGGGGTATGTTTACTAAACTGCGGGTTTAAAAAAGTGGAGATGTTGTCTAAAGCAACCAATCAGATTCTAGCTGTCATTTTGTAGACTGTACTAAATAAATGACAGCTAGAATCTGATTGGTTGCTATAGGCATCATCTCTACATTTTGAAACCCGCAGTTTTTCCTCTGGTCTCCTGCTCTATCTGTAAACTAATGCTGTGTTTGTCACCTGCTTCTTTACTGCAGTGTGTTGGGGCTGTGGTGACGGACAGGGCGATTTGGTACAGAGAATGTTGCCTCTGCTGCCCTTACCTCATTAACACTATTAATTACTGAAAATCTGGGGCAGATGGAAGCCTATTGCAATGCGTGCCCGGGGAGCAGAGGGCATTATGGCTCCTGCGTCAGTTCACCCCTGGATGTAGCACAGGTGAAAGGGTTAGGTTAGAGGAGACTACTGAAGGCTTGAAAGAAATCCAGACAGAAATCATTAACACCGATGTGCTAAATCAGGTCATAATTAATAATTCTCCTTGCCTTTTCGCAGTATGTTGATTGTTATTTATAGGTCTGTTCTATGGGAGAAAAAAAGATTAATCTATAAGAGAGACCAGACCTGTATAAATAGCACAGAATTCTTGGAATTCACATAATCTCGCAAGGCAGCAATAAATGTTTCTTGGTACTTTGTATTTTATTTCTTGTCTTAACGGAGCCAAACCCTGTGATCCGCTAATCTTCAGAATGAGGTGGAAGAAAAATCCTTCTTATATTCTGAGAGTTCTTATTTCTCATTTACATCTCCTAAATTCAGTACGTTGTCACTTCGACTAAGCATATCCCCTTACCCGTACCTTTAGCTTGTCTTGGAGAACTAAGCTGTGCATCACAGTTCCTGAATCAGGAAATATCATTGCCAACTAATATGTTCTTCATCCCATTAACTGTATACACTTGCCTGCACTCGCGGTATTACAGGGAGGCGTCCTGAAATCCTGGATCTCGGGCAGAGGCTGGGCTTAATGACTCTAATCACACTGTTTTGGCCCCCAAAATGCATCCAATCATGGCATTTCCTAGTGTGGGGTAGGGCCATGTGTTACAATCGCACCAAGCTCCTCTCCCCTTGCAATCCAACCTCCCCTCTGGGACCACCCGAGGGGAGTATATAAAAGTTGTCAAGTATGTATATACTTCATGTATGTATGTATATACTTCAAAACTGCTCCCGAGATCCAGGGGGGGGGGGGGAGTGTTCATGTGACAGGGGAGTAGGAGGGGGCGTGGTGACGTTGTTGTGTCACCATAGCCCCGCCCCCACTATAAAATGGCGACATTCACGGAATTGCAATCGCTATTAAGCCCCCCCCCCCCAACATTC
This sequence comes from Mixophyes fleayi, assembly GCF_038048845.1. Classification (NCBI taxonomy): domain Eukaryota; kingdom Metazoa; phylum Chordata; class Amphibia; order Anura; family Limnodynastidae; genus Mixophyes; species Mixophyes fleayi. The sequence continues at coordinate 199,090,342 of NC_134407.1, read as the reverse complement.
AATGCCGTGAATTTAGGCGAATCCGGGAGGTTTGCCTACTCTTCTCGGAGTCAGGGAGCCTCCCGGGAATTTCGGGAGAGTAGGCAAGTATGATATACTCTATAAGTTTATGGTAACTGCACATTTTAGACGCACTTTCTGCATTATAAAGAATGTTTTCTCCATTTCTCTATTGTTTGGATTATAAGGATATTAGAAGTCGATCAACCACCTCAGTGCTCCATGACCTTTATTAAGAAACTGTGACTGCGACCCCTTGCTTGATATGACCATAGAACTTTTCCATTACTCATCAACTTTAAACCCTCACCAGGAAATTCACACAAATAAATGTTTGATAAATGTGACTAGAAAAAAAATATTATATGCTTTCCCTTCAGATTGTGTTTAAAAGCTGTTTTCGCTAACAAGATATGAAGCATTCTTGGCCCACTCAGGGGAAAGTTCTCGAGTGGTTCCATTCACAAACATTTATCACAAGAATGTTGTGTTTAACAGTCGCCGAATCCCCAGTACAATGTGTGAGGTTTGGAAGATGTGTAAAGTTATGTGGTTATTTCTTTAAGTTCTGTTCTCCAACTGTGGAAACAAATCATTTGAGCAGAGGCCATTATTTACAAAGCCTGTAAATTTATAGAATTTTCATATACATATTCGAGTTGGGAGCCGGGCTGCCAAGAGGAATCTGGGGCCCCTGTACAGCAACATCTTGGGGCCCCCTCCACAGAGGGTTAGGACAGAGTTTGTGCGATGCCAAAGGGGCATAATCACACCGTGTTCGGGGCGTGGCCATCCTGGCGTGTGGCGGTGCCTCTTTGGGAGTGTGCCCGGCCAGCAGCGCCAGCTCACCACCGTTCTATAATGCAGAGGGGCGTTGAGAGAGGCAGTCAGGACGGAGGGACAATCCCCTAAAACGCCACTGTCCTGTCTACATAGTGACCATTGGGAGGTATGTAGAGGTTATAATGAACCAGACAAAGACTATAAAACAAACAAACCAAAAAATCTTTTATGATGTAAAGAAGAAATGCATAAAAATAAACATCATTTTTTTGGAGAGAGATAAAAGGATAACATGTTAAAACTTTAAACATAAATATCAAAACAATTTAGGCGAGAAAAATCAGTGCAACTGTAAATAGCTCTAAAACACAGACAGTTAATACCAAGTAGCATATTACAGATTGTGGTGATATAGTATTGCACAAAGTCTCTCTTCCATTCTTTACCGATGCGAAGCAACATACCATTTGAAATCCAAAACCGCCTTTACATCTGGCAGGTCAAGCATCCCAGGACCTGCACCACAAAATATATTAAGAAGATAGGAGTCGCAATACTGCACAATAATTATTTCTTTTTGCCAATGAAACACTGGTCATATAGGGCCTGATTCAAGTCCGAACGCAACAAAAAAAGAGCTCGGAACTTCTATGTAGTTCTGACCGTATTCAAATCCAAGTGGATCTCAAAATACATTTTGGTTTGAATCTGGGTGTAAGTACACTCTGCCTAAACAGCACTTGCCGTACGTAGACAGAACAGATTGTAGTATACACACATATGTACAATGAATTCAACATGTACTGTACATACAATGCTATTTTCTATCTTGCATACAGTTGCTCTGTGATAACTGCTATATATGTACTTTTTAATTCAGAGATTGTGTCAGTCATCCCGATCAGTCATCATTGACACCTGCCCTGTCGTGGGTGCAAACGATACGAGTGAAACCAAGCGTAATTCTGAGAATCAAAGAACTTGGAACTGGCCGCATCTTAGTACAATCTTTCTGTATTTTACACAATACACCTCCCTTTGGATTTGTAAGAGAAGGTTTAACGTCCGTTTTTGTGCAGTTTGTAAGCATCAAAACACTTAAAACGTTCCCAAACATATACAGTTCAGCATGGCCAATAACTATACTTTTAACAAGGGTGGAGAAGACTGAAAAATTAGAAGCCAGCGTAAAAATTTACCTTACACTTTCATAGCCTCACAGGATCACACTGCTGGCAAGACTAAAATCTAGGTGCTCAGGCGGCAGAGCTGAAGAATTACACATAGAGCATGAGCTGGCATACATTACTGTATCGGTAATGCTCTAGGGGGAGAGCATTGCAGTAGAGGGAACTTAAGATCCAGAGCCGGATTTAGACCTCATGGGGCCCTAGGCAAGGTACTGGTTTGGGGCCCCCTCCCTGAAAAAATCCATTGCACTATAGTTTTTTAGTATAACATATACCCCTATTCATGGGATGGCTGGCAGACTTTATCCCGGGAGGGCAAGCATATAGCACTGGTCCATAAGCAGTGGCCCATTTTTAAAGGGTGGTCTCACCGCCGGCCCTGGGAGGGCCCTCTGGGGACCTCTGGGCCCTAGGCAATTGCCTAGGTTGCCTAGTGGTAAATCCGGCCCGTTAAGATCCCTCACCGCAACTTACTGCTCTCCCCTCCGGTCACTATTGCAAAGGTGGTCACTTTACGATAGTGACCATAGGAAAGATAGGAGAGGGATCTTCAAAGGAACAATAGCTTTTCGTGACTGCTGTTCCTGTTCAAGGTTTTTAATAAATACAAATAATCTTTAAACCCTTATTGCAATAAGGATTGAAAAGGTTTATGCTAGAAATGCGGTCATTAATAAATAGGGGCTTTAGAGTGTAAGCTTATATGGCTAGTGACTTGCATATTTGTTTCAGTGTATATATATGAATTTATAAATACCATTTAAACAATGATAATGTGACCTATTTCTGTGGGGGGAAAAAAGCAACAGAATATGATGTCTTCGTATTAGAATGTTTCATCTCAGAGTCAATAGGTAGCTGTATTGTAAGGGTATAAATGTGTTGTGACTTTATGCACACATGTAAGATACCAAAGGAGAGCATTGTGAATCTATCAGATAGTTTGCTAATGGTATAGACTGGCGCAGCAAAAACGAAATGCGAAAATTTGTATTGCCAGAGCTTGTGCAAAAACCCTGGCAAAATAGTCTGTTCCACGTAATATTTGATTTTGCCCAACATTTTACTGCAATTTTGGCCATCTCTGGTGCTGGCACCTGAGGTTGGAACATACGAGTTTCTCAGTGACAATGGAATGTAGACTCCTAGTCCCCGACGTCATCGGCCATTGAAGAGCTGTTTGGAGAGGATACAAATCCCCAGCTGTACATTCCTTCTCCATTGATCTGTTACTAAATGAATAACACAGATGAAGTATTAAGTCCGGCAATTGTTAGAGGTATCAGTCATGTATAAAACGTATCACAGAATCTAAAGTGTCTTACTGGTTGATCTACCAAGATCCATATCTTTGGTTATCAAATTACCTTATGTAAAATATTATGGAAATAAAGAATTGCTTTTGTTTGTTATTTTATCACAAAGGAAAACGTAAAATCATAGCAGTTTATCTTGCCATGGGTGGAACTACCGCGGTCGCAATGGTGGCCATGCCCTGAGGGGGCCCATTGGTGAGACAGGCTTCTCCCATAATGGTGGCCATGCCCTGAGGGGGCCCGCTGGTGAGACAGGCTTCTCCCATAATGGTGGCCATGCCCTGAGGGGGCCCGCTGGTGAGACAGGCTTCTCCCATAATGGTGGCTATGCCCTGAGGGGGCCCGCTGGTGAGACAGGCTTCTCCCATAATGGCTGGGGTTTTATGTGTGTACTGGTTACAATATTGGGGGCAGTTTTGTATGGCCTTGTTTTGCATGTTATCCTCCAGAATATGTATTGTGCACGAACCAACAGAATTGTCCCTGCTTTGAATATTTGTTACCAGTATGTGGTTTTGTGTTGTTTACTAGCCACCAGAATGGGCATTGTGTTGTGTATTAGTCACCAATATGGATTTGTGGGCTGTTTACTAGCCACCAGATTGGGCTTTGTGTTGTGCATTAGTCACCAGTATGAATTTTTTGTTCTGTTTACTAGCCACCAGAATGGGCTTTGTGTTGTGCATTAGTCACCAGTATGGATTTATGTGCTGTTTACTAGCCATCAGAATGGTCTCTGCATTAGATAATTACCAGACAGAAAAAGGAATTTCATAGAGTGGAATATAGTAAAGTGCAGGCCTAAAATGCATTGGAGTCAGAGCCTCAATTTCCAAACTACCCCTTACGCTAGCTTGTAAGACAGAGACTTGATCCATAAACCCTGTATCCATGATGATATAACAGGCATAAAATATAGATACATTTGTTTGTTTGCAAGGACAAATCTAGAGCAGGCTTTATTTGAGGCCTATGAGTCTATAATTCCTCTACTGAAAAAGTGGGTCCCCACAAAATATATTTATAGTCACCGCTGTGACCTGAGAGGCTGCTTGGTGTCAGGAATGATCCATTTTGTTATTACACTCAGCTGTTTGCACTTCAGTACCCTGTTACAGTAGTAATCTGAGGCATCACGCACACATTATGGATTCCTGTCAGATATATATATATTTTTTTTTGTATTTTGCTTTTGTCGTCCTTTGGTTCTCCGATACTGTCATTAGTTTGAGTGAGCAACACATCATACGCTTGAATGACTATAATGAAAGTAAGAGCCCTGTATGCTGCTAGGAAGTGATAAAAGCCAGGATCAGATAAATTGCTGATGGAATACTTTCTAGGCTGGTATCTAGAGGAAACTAGCTCGCTTTAGACAAAACAGATATAATAAAAAAATAGCAACCGCAAAATAGTGCAGAACAGAAGCCATTTTCTCCGTTGTGACATCACACAACTGTTTTTGTACTAATTACACCTAGTTTACAGATATTGCACAGATTTACAAAGGAGCAATGTTGTGCCCAGTTGCATACACAGAAATCCGACGGCTCCGAGATTTGTGGTTCCGAGCAGAACCAAAGCACGACTCGATTCTTTTTGTCAAAACCGGATCTGATGACGAGGTAAACTGTAATTTCCGAGAAAATATTGATGCCAAACTGGTGAGGGTTCTCATCTGCTGCCCTCATCTGCCATTTTAGAACAGGCAGTGTGTAAGGGAGGAGGGTGTCTTGCTCCCTACACACATTTTTGATGGTGGAAACAAAAAACTAAAAAATATTTATTTTAAAATCTTTTCTTTTTTTATTCAAAGTCATTTTAAATTTTGTCAGGGGCAGTCAGTGACATCTTTATTAAGCGGGCAAAAACTAGGGTGTTGTGGTGCAGAGTGAGCAGGAGTGTAGCAGCACACCCCAAAAAAACAACAATTGGTGAAAATTTGGACAGTTGTGAAGAGATCATTAGAAAATAGACTGTAAATGAATGTTACTGCTATAAATAGTATTAGCGAAAACAGCTCAAAATTGAATCATTTTACGTATTTTTTCTAGGGATGTGCACCGGCCACTTTTGGTGTGTCGTGTTTTCTGTTTTGGATTCGGATTTCCTTGAGGTTTTGGGTTCGGATTTGTTTCGCAAACCACCTGACGAAAGGTTTTGGTTCGGATTTAAGGTTTTGGATTCGGATTTATTTTGAAAAAAACATAAAAAGTGCTAAAAACCAGTTTTGTGGGTTTTTTTTCCCACTCCTACACTATTATTAACCTCAATAACATTCAATAACAATCATTTCCACTAATTTCCAGTCTATTCTGAACACCTCACAATATTGTTTTTAGGCTAAAAGGTTGCACCGAGGTAGCTTGAGCACATAATGCCAAAAAAAGAGGTACAAGATGGAATTGTTCTGGGCCCTCCCTCCCACCCCTCGCGAGATTCGACGCGAGACTTGGCCGACAGAGCCTCGTTTTCAATTTTTTGCCCGCCGGAAATATCCGAACAGTGCTCGGATCCCGTTTGGATCTGCACTGTTTGGGTGGGCTCGGATTAGCGGAATCCGAGCCCGCTCATCTCTAATTTTTTCCCAATTTTTAACTAAATCCAGATCCAAAACCGAAGCATGGGGGTCAGTGACACACATACCCTGTCTCAAATCACTAGATATACACTCAGGTTTCAAACCGGTTCAAATTTTACACATATTGTTGTTATACGTTCTTGCTTAGGTGAAAAATCCAGATTTGAGGTTTACTGGTACTTTAATCATAGTTCCGTACTCTCCCGGAATGTCCGGGAGACTCACGAATTTCCTCCCGGGAAAGCAGGACAACCTCACAGATCCTTTTCCATTTTAGTTAATTAAGTGGTGAGGGCTTAGGACAAGATTCATGCGTCAGCGTGGCCCCGCCCCCTGCAGTTATAGGCCAAAATGGTTTTGACAGTTTATGTGGGTGGGGCTAAAATACACAATTCTCCGAGCCCCGCCCCCACACACCGGACTACCTCCCGAAAGACAAATTACCAAAGTTGACAAGTATGACTTTATTTCAGTCCTCTCATTTAAACTCTGCAATTGATAATTGTGGGGTTGACAATGTCAATCCACTAGGAAACCGAGTCACTGGTTCCTAGTGAATTCATAGGTTGATCTCCCATGAAAATTGCCTCAGCTCCAACTGTGTAGGCAACACGTACAATATAAAACTATTGCATACTTGCCAAGTTTAAAAGCCTCCCCTCCAGGAGTATAAAAGTATGAGCTATTGTTGTATGCACTTGTTTGGTTTTATTTTGGTTCTCAGTTACATGAAATAAACTTTTGCGGTGATAACTGCACTATGTAGAATTGCCTGGGTCCCTTTAAAAGTAAACTTTTTGATTCTGCAAATTTACAGCTTGAGTGAAGTGATTTGAAAGAGCAGGATTTTAGTGAATTAGTTATACTCTCTGCAAATCAGCAAAACCTTAAAAAATCAGCACGACATGAATGTCTGCCTCCTCCAAGTATCTGCTGCATGATTAACTCTGAATAATGTTGGAAGAGAGAAAGGCTTTATCATCAAAAAATGTGCTGTGGGGACGGAAATATGACATCTGTGAGCTGTAAGTGTTGTCAATATATTTTGGTTGCGGGGGGTGGGGGTTCAACTCCAAATCTTAAGTGCCTGCAGCTGGGCAGATTTTAAAGGCAGTGTATCAATAATCACACATTATCTATAACCCTTCTCAGGTTTGTTACGTTCATACGGCTTTTTTCTTAAGACCTCCATTGAGAGCAGAATGGTCGTTGAAGACTCTTAAATGCCAAGTCCAACTAATTTTTTTTCATATTTCTGAAATGTTTATATTTATACAGTTATATTTAACTTTGTGTTAAACTTGAAGATAGTCTGCCTCTCCCACATGCAGGAGACATATGTACAGGGCCGGACTCAAGTCCGAACACAACTTGCATTTTAAAAAAGAGAGCGGAACTAGAGATGCTCGGGCTCGGTTTTCTGTAAACCGAGCCCACTCGAACTTAGAGCATCCGAGTAAGCTCGCGAGCCGGCTCAGTACTTTGACACGCCCTCGGATTCGAATCGAGGCAAAACGTCATTGTTGCCTTGTCGGATCTCGCAGGTTTTGGATTCCATAAGTACCTCCCTCCCCAGGAGATCCAGCGCCATTGCTCACACAGAAACAGGGGAAGCAGTGTTCTTGTCACTCTACCGTCTCCAGTGCCATTGCTCAGTGCCATTGCTCACACAGAAGCAGGAGGGGTAGCAGTGTTCTTGTCCCTCTCCAGTGCCATTGCTCATACAGAAACAGGGGTAGCAGTGTTCTTGTCACTTGACATAAATTGACTGGAAATTAATGTTATTAATAATAATGTAGGGATATAAAAAGAGCCAAATTATGTGATTTTAGAAAAAAAAAAGGGATTTTATAAAAAAAAAGTAGGATCCAAAACCAAAACACGAAGTTAATCCAGATCCAAAACCAAAAGACGGGGGTCAGTGAACATCTCTAAGCAGAACATGATCGTGGTTCTGACCGTATTCAAATCCAATCAGATTTCAAAATACATTTTGAGTTGAATCTGGGTGTAAGTACGCTGTGCCTACACAGTACTTGCCTTACGTAGACAGACAGAACAGAGTGCAGTACACGCACAAACGTATGTACCATATAAGGTCACATCACAACGCATTAAAAAAAAATTATAAAAGAAATGAGCAACTCTAAATAGTATAATCATTAAAAAAAGTCTTAAATAATAAATTATATATTGTTTTTAAACATGAAAGACATATCCTTTTAATGCATGGAGTGAGGTCCCGCTGGAAAGTATCCTCTTCATAAGCTGCACTCTCCTCCCTGCTTAGACCAGAGCTGGCTTTACTGCGCATGCGCAACGAAACAGGAGTTTCGTAGGCAGAGAGGGTTTCTCACTGAAGATTGCAGATCAAGTCGGTATTGTTGAATAGCAGCGGTACATGTTTCTGTAGCGCAGCCATCCTTAAGTACAGCTGCCCACCATTCATAAATAGACCCCTCTCTCTCTTAGGTGCCTAGTTTATTGAACATAGAAAAGCCTGTTCACCAGTAAAAATAGCAGTTTTCACCAAATTTAGGGCTTCTCTCTATTTCCCAAAGCCCCGGGGGTTGGCTATTGCCGGGTAAACATTGTTAACAAGTTACCACTGCAGCCCTGCTTTCGCTAATGCCAACTCAGGATGGCGATACCTGGAGGCCAGTACAAGAAAAGATGCTGTATTATTTAAAGAAACCATTTTTCAGACTTTTGAATACATGGGGAATATATTGCTAATTAATTCGTTAATTATTAATTATTTTACAATTTCTTCCCTGGTTTTTATTTTTTTTATGGAAATTGGAACTGGAAGCCTGGGTCATGTATGCATAGAGGTGCTGAAGACTGGCTAGGGAGAATACCGCTTTCAGCCAGTATTGTGGAGCCGGAATTTTCATGGTAAATAGCGATAATAGATATAGTTATGGCTGCTATGTGATAAATAGGGGCCTTCTATTACATAGAGGTTACGATATTACTTTAGAATTTCCTCAATTTACACACAACCCCCAACAACAACATTATTAGTACAGGGCACAAGTTAATTTTTAAATGTGATTTAATATCAGCACATTGACAAGCTTTTGCAGTTGGTTGCGACTTGGGGTTTGTAGTATTACAAATAGAATATATCCAGTTGATTTTAAATTAATTAAATGTGGTTACATTGTTTTTTTCCCAGAAATCACACGAGCTATTTGTTGGCTATTACTAAACTTGTAATGAGGGTTTTTTCTTCTTTTGTCTGTGTTTAATGTCTGTAGGATTGGTTCAGAAATCTCTTGGCTGATTCAATAATATATATTGTTGCCCTGTGTTCAGGATAACTGTGTTTATACGAAACAAGTTTACAAAACAAGAAATAAGTGTTCAGACATTCAGCTTGCATTTCATTACTGCTGGGAGCCATTTGGCAAGCCAGTGAAAAATAATTTACCAAGCCTTGAAGCTAAGTGCTCTGTTCAGCTACAGTCATAATATTTTCTGAGCTCTTTTAAAAGGGCTCCTATATGTCCTGGTTTTCCCAGGACAGTCCCCCTTTTCCCCTGCTAGAAGTCTCTAGCACACAATAATTATTTACCGATAACTCAGATTCCTGATGAGCTCAAATGAACAGTATAAGGGGGATTTGATCCCTGTAACTGTTTTACTTAAGCTGTACAGATGAGTGAATTTGCAGGAGAATTTTGCGTGAATCAAATTTTGTGGCGAAACGCGCCGTTTCACAGAGGTGCGATGCAGTCTACTCGTTCCACTTTTGCTATTCCAGTAAGCGCTATTCTGTAGGTTAAGCATTTTGCAGAATATTTGAAACAAAACAAAAATAGAGCGGAGCAACAAGAGTGTCAGTTAATTAAGTGATTTTGCTTTAGGATCTGGTTGGTTGATTCCTCAGAATAAAAAAATCCACAGCCAAATACGGAGTGAGGCGAATATTTTGCAGAATGATCTTCATAATTTCACTAATCTCTAATCATGATCTATAGTATCTATTGGTAGATTTATATGTATTGTTAAAATTTAATATATCAATAGTGACTGGTGCACTTTAAGGTTGTTGGGAATGAATGAATTTATACAATTCATTATGTAACCAGTTGGTGGAGTCTGACTCAAATCAAGGATTTCCGAATGTATGTTATAGCTGTATTGTGCGGGAGGAACCAACAGTAGAGATGAGAGAAATCACTGTGAAATTTTGCAGAAAGTTTGTGTCACTCGATGGGGTATCGGGCAGCTCACCCGACCCCCGGCAAACTTACCTCTCTCTGGCTCTCCGCTTTGTCCCGGGCGCCGCCATCTTGGATTCGGATGCATGCGCAAATCCGCGATTCTTAAAACCTATGTCTGCCTTCTCATTGGCCAGGCAATTTTGGCTCCAAATACAAAAGCACCTCCTCTATTCACTCAGTGCCTGTTCATCAGTTGCCTTTTGGTGCCTAGACATGGCACTTTCTATCCTGTCTATTTGGTCTGCAGAGCTGACACTTCAACCACGTACCTACTATTCTACTTGTCTGCAGAGCTGACACTTCAACCACGTACCTACTATTCTACTTGTCTGCAAAGCTGACGCTTCAACCAAGTACCTGCTATTCTACTTGTCTGCAGAGCTTACGCTCCAACCAAGTACCTGCTATTCTACTTGTCTGCAGAGCTGACGCTCCAACCAAGTACCTGCTATTCTACTTGTCTGCAGAGCTGACGCTCCAACCAAGTACCTGCTATTCTACTTGTCTACAGAGCTTACGCTCCAACCAAGTAACTGCTATTCTACTTGTCTACAAAGCTTACGTTCCTTCAGCTGTTCCAGTATTTCATCTACCCTTCATTACTATTGACTGTCCCTTGTCTCCTGATTTCCCAAAAGGGTCTCGCTCAGTACTCTAGCAGGGGCCGCGACCTGCGAGCAGACGCAGCTAAGACCATACTGCTTTGCGGCGGTTCCTGGTGAACACCGTCTACTCGTTAGACTCCGCGCCCTGTTGGAGTAGCGCTAAACTGTACGAACCCTAGGATTTGCATCGTAAAGACCTGCTAATCGCTTGAGACCGTGACAGTTTGTTGGGTTCCGCTCTTTCTTTCACCATTCTATTCCCCACTGTATTTGTAAATTTGCACTTTGTAGAATTTATAGCCTATAATTAAGGATGATGACGTACAATTCATCCTGCTGTGCGGTGCGTTTGGGCTAAGACTGGAAATACTTATGGCCAAATTCCATCTAAAACACATGTAACATTTCGGGCCCAATGTAAGAGGCGAATATTTTAACTGAAGTGTCTCTAATCCAGTGTTTCCCCCATGCGGAGCGCCGGCCGCTGACATGGGGGAGAAGCAAATGCTCCTCGGTGATGGACTGGGAGTGTGTCACTGGACTACGTTACCACAGCACAGTGCCACACTCACACTCCCAGTCTAAGGAACAGGAGCTGCCACCCCACCTCCCATCTGCTAAGGTAATAAGTAGCGGGATGTGGGGGCGTATCTCTAAATGTGAAGGGTTTCTTCCTAGGGGGTGGAGGAGTGCCACCTCCCAAGTTGTGGGTGCATTTAGGGCACCCACAGAGCATCTGCCATCCCTGACTGTAGGTTACATTTTTATTTTAAAGATGACACCAGACAAGGGGGCGGATTGGCCGTAGACCTGACCTGGATCTTTCCTGGTAGGCCACTGGCCTGATCTTCTTTTTTTTATTTCTTTTTTTAAGTTGCATGAGGTTTCTTCTTTAAAACATATTTAAAGACCAGCCAGCCCCAGTCCGTAGCAGTGAGCTAATTATGACAGACAGCCTGACAGCAAATCAGTTTGCAGTCACGCTGCCTGTCATTGCAGAGCTCGTAGTGTCGCAAGGCTAACAGTTTTCCTGCTCACTGCAAAAAGCTTCCACCATGTGATCCTACAAGTCGCTCGGGGACGACCGCTTTAGTAAAAAGGCCAAACTGTGCACCAAGGGATTCCCTCACATCTGGGGCTGAAAACTTCCATCCTGACAGATGTCCCGAGGTACATACAAGGGAGGTGGGGGAGGGGGGTTTGGTGTCTTATATGAAGAGAGTAAGTTTTTTGTAGTCTTCTCTTTAAGCATGTATGATGTTGGCATTACTGGTAGTAGTGCAAAATCTCACAGGCAAAAACAGTGCACAGATACCTATTTCATAGTACTCTATTATTTCTATTATTCTTAAATACACATTATGGAGTTGGGGGGGCCATTATGTGGCTGGGGATAAATGACAGATATTACCACGTACATAGGGGGGGGTGCGTTATATGAAGAGATGAAGTTCTGTAGGATGCTTCACTGTTATTAAAGTTGCTGGCTTTGTTGATCCTTTGTGGTGTCATTCTTCGTCATCTTGGGCAGCACGGTAGCTCAGTGGTTAGCACTTACAGCACTGGGGTCATGAGATCAATTCCCAACTATGGCCTTATCTGTGAGGAGTTTGTATGTTCTCCCCGTGTTTGAACGGGTTTCCTCCGGGTACTCCGGTTTCCTCCCACCCTCCAAAAAGATACTGGTAGGATAATTGGCTGCTAAGAAATTGACCCTAGTCTGTGTATCTGTCTGCATGTGTGTGTGTTAGGGAATTTAAACTGTAAGCCCCAATGGGGAAGGAACTGATATGAGTGGGTTCTCTGTACAGCGCTGCGGAATTAGTGGCGCTAAATAAATGATGATGATGATCTGGTTGGTTCAGGGTTTGTATTGCATGAAATGGGAGGAGTCTTGCACATAATAGGCGGGACTTATTTTCCCTACTTTTTTTCCTGGGCAAATGTTGAGCGATATGCTGCTTTATGGCCTTCCTTATCCCTTATTTTATAAGTGTATAGGAAGTTATCGTATAACCTGTTTTAACTAAACAACTATACAGGCAGGGCTAAAAGAAGCTAGCTCCTGTTTAAGCTGTAGGCTCAGGGATCAGCAGCTGTTCCCAAACTGCAGTAATTCTCTGTGACTATATAACTTTATTGTCTTAAAACATGAAATAAGCCATAAATAATTGCCAATTATCCAGGTCAGCATTCTCATGATGGTCCAGCAGCCTCTGTGCACAGGAGGAATGTGGCGGACAGGAGAAGGGTTATTTATAGACCGCCGTTTAATGTAGGAAAGGAGTCTCTTTAGGACAAGACAGGCTGGCTGCTTTGCTTTGCTGACATCCACAGGAATAAATGCAGAAACACATGCTCCTGTAAGACATATGTCCGATAGAGCTTGCTGACATATAACTGGACTGCACTGGGAAAAGAAGATGTACGATTATTTTCTATACTACTTTCTCCAGGACTCCATAGTAATAGGCTGATGATACTCTGTGTGTAGCCGGGGGATACTGTGATTACCTGTCAGGTTCAATCAAGTATATAGAATTGAAATTGGATTGATAGAAGACCAGTTATACGAAGAAAGAGCAGTAGATACCCGGGTTAACCTTCCAACAGATGCAGTAGGGGGAGGCGGTGAGAGGATTTAAAAAGTGTTGCTTTACCCAAAGCTGCATTTACCATGTATTCAAGTTAGAAACATGGTGAGGACATCGCACATCCCATGGCGGATTAGACATGGGTTTATGTTGTTTTTATTTATTTCGTTTCTTTTTATTTGTTTTTCTTTGATTCTTCTTTTTTCTTTACCAACCGCTGTTTTCCCAGTATTAATGATGGATAATGTTTGCTGGATAGGGGACTATGGAATGGATAATTACGAATTTCGGGTAGACTCTCTCACAGTTCCTAGGGCAGCACCAACTCTAAGTACAGACCTGGAATAATTATTTTATATCTTTAACATGCTAACCATGCAAATACTAGGGGGCAGGGAGCTAGAACAGGGGCAGGCCAGGCTAGGAGGCATCTGCATTCCCCCCCCCCTCCTCGGGGCAGTCCCATAGTGGGCTACCATGGGATGGGTCACTGGGCTAGCTGCCTTGTTTTTTTTTTTACTTTAAAATGTTCCTAATAGGCTGCTGAGCAGAGTCTAGCCCCTCGGAGTAAAATTTGCCAGCCAGCTAGCCAGCCCCGGGCTAGGAACCATTGGCCAGTCCACCCACTGTTTCACAGAAGTAAAAGGAAAATAGCTCAATCTACTTGCGGATCCTTCTACCATTGTCTAGTTCTACCTACAAGAGATGCACATGGATGGTGTCCCTTAGCTCGGCAGGGGGTTGTATAGATTAAGAATTGCTGCTGTAGTGTTTTCTCCCCGCAGATCACAGCAATGCTACACAGGTACTTTGCACGCTCACTTTATATATACACCTATGTCAGATAGGAGTCACATATTAGTATTGTCATATTAGGCTTTTGTAATCATGGTAAAAGGCAGAGGAGCCCGTTTTTTCTCTTGGATAGATTTCTCAGTAAAGATATACCTCTAGTATAAGAAATGGATGTACACATACCTCCTAGTTGCACACATACCTCCTAACATTTGAATATAGTAAACTGGAACAGGGAGCGTGGCCACATGATGTTGGGGGCATGTCGCCAAACAACCCCTGCACTGCCGCTCACACCAGTGATAGGTGCACCCCCCAACAATTAGGATAAAAAGTGTTGGCTGTTGGGCTGGTGAAAGTTTGCCCTAGAATCAGAACAATCCCGCAACGCAAGAGACGAAACTAGTGATCTGTGGGACCCGGTGCAGGGAGGTGGGGAGAAGGGAACAGGAGCCCCCTATGCTCTGCATCGGTCATGCAGTGAGCCCCATTATCTCCATGGGCCCGGAGCACGGCACCTACCGCACCAATGAAAGTCCCACATAAATCAGGACAGGTGGGAGATATGTATTAATATCACATACAGGGATTACTTACTCTTTGACTAAGGGTGTGTTCCAAAAGCAATGGTAGGCCGGACTTTTACATGACGCTTTCTGGCACCTGCATTCCCACAATCCTGCAAATTTGCATGAGGGCACTTTCCATTTTTGGAAAGTGGGCAGATATATAACGAGGCGGAGAAATAGAGCATATATTGCAAAACTAAAAGTGATGCATGTCCGCATAATTTGTGGTTAACAAGTGACCTTATGTATTGTTTCTTTATTCGTATCTATTTTTTACATAATAATCAGCTGACTAATTTGCAATATATTACATCTCACATGTGACCAGGAAATAAACCTATTAATGCCTATAAGACATGCCATGGTGTAAAGGAGATAAATGAACTCCAGAGAGAATAACATAACTTTTATCAGAAAGTAGCATTGAGTAGAAATATTATCTTTTTATTCCCCTGACAAATGAACTATTCTTCCAGTAGTTTGTAATAGGTTTATATCAACAAAATAAAAAACAAAATACGTTTCCTCCGGTTCCTCTTGCTATCAATTATAGAAATTAACCGCAAGAGCTGGCATGAACGTGTTATTTATGTGGTCTGTGTTCAATAATAGCTGAAAGATGTTCTGAAGTGTAAGATGGCAAGTGATAAATATTTGTAGAATGGCTTCAATTATCTGGGAGTTATTGTTTAGCATTGGGGAACATGGTAATTATAAAACAATTTTCTGTTTGTAAATTCTCATAATAATCCATCAAGGGTGATGTTCACAGTTTTCCAGAAGAGAGATTTACGTGAGCAGTGAGATGCTGGGGATATAGGGAGAATTAAACTGGTCGGGTGGATTTAGCAAGTAGAGAGTAGAGCTGATCCTTTAATTCTGCGTTTGAAGTGTAAAAGTCAGCTTTGTACAGGGGTAAGCTCACAGACGAACTTCAAAAAGCAACTGCTGGATGGTAATTGGAAAAATAAGGGCTTCTCTAGGACATTGGTGATCTGAGAACTGAGAAAACTTCATATCGGATATGGGGGCCTATTGATCAAAGACAAAGGCTCTACTGCTAGTGGATGTGGGTGTTTTCGGAGATGATATCTGTCAAAGGCAGAGATACTCAAACTTGGTCCTTAAGAGTTACCAACAGTTCAGCTTTTCAGAATTTCTTTACTCATGCACAGGTGAGTTAATCTATTTTTCTGTGTCCGTTCTTATCTCAATTGTTCTACAGACAGAAATCCTGAAAACATGACCTGTTGGTAGCTCTTAAGGACTGGGTTTGAGCACCTCTGTGTTAAGGGGTCTATTTAACAAAGGGAGAAAAGGTCTCTGGTGAAAATGGAAGTTCTTTTTGGAATTGGGGCATCCTATTTATCAAAGTCCCGACTGTTACCGGCAATAGCCTTTGTCTGGGGCCTCAATGGGAGACGTTGACACATTGTCCACCGTTATATTCCTATCGTCAACGATGGCGAAAAATTATTTTCTTAGACACAGACTTTTTTTTTTGTTCAACTATATAATTTTTTTTGTGTGTGTGTGGAACATTCAGGCTACCAGTTCTATTGTGTACGTGTGAACCAGCAATGCAGGCTCACACATGCACCTGGGGATCCTGTACTGGCCTTGGAAGTGGTAAGTGTCCTCTTATCGCTGCCAGCCAGTATCGCCAGGGAGCTGACTACGCAGGGTGGTCTTTCCGACTGGGCACGATGGGCAGGTGCCCGGGGGCCCAGCGGACAAGGGGGCCTGAGGCAGGACTCCTATATAAGAAAAATAAACTTACCTTTTGCGGTCATCTGACCAATCAGGTCAGGTGGCGATCCGGCTCCCCCCCTTGTCCCATCCTCCGTGCTGCGCTCGCAGTAAATGTCGGGCGTGATGACGTCCTCACACGCGACATTCACTGCGAGTACAGCACGGAGGAGCACAGAAGAGCGACGAAGAACAGAAGAGGATTCGACTCGAAGAACAGGGCAATTGAAAGGTAAGTTAATGGGGATTTGAAAAAAAAGTTTATATATATATATATATATATATATATATCCCCCGGTGTCTACCACTCAGCTGCCCCGGGAAAATGTTCATGGTATGTAGTGGCAATACAAGGTTTCCTATTGCTGCGCTAGGTTATTGTTGCATATTGTTAGGCCCCTGTTACTGGCAAATCGTCACCCCAGGCCTATGCATGGAAGAACTGACTTATCAAGTATCTCAGTCTCTCTATTTATTCTTGCTTTCTAGGCTTTGTAGGTTAATATTTCTTTAAAATGAATATTTAAAGTGCACTATTATCACATTTGATAATCATGACCTTCAAGATCCACCAAAACAGTATCGCACGTAGTGACCCTGGATAATCCTGTTAAATGTTGGAAAATTTTGGTAAAAACTTTTTAATATGAGGGAGCTTGTGTTTATAGCTACAAATAGCTCTATGCAAGTGGCTCTATCATATTCTTTTTTTTATTATCCACCCACCCCAGTTAACAGAGCTGCAGAATTCGTTCAGGTGCCTAATATCTAATCAGGTAGAACACTCCTTCTGCTGATTTTCTTCAACTTTCATTCAAATGTGTTGGTTGTTCCTTGTCCTGGATGCAAGAGACGGCTTCCTGTCCTTCTATTACAAAGGAGCGTCATCGTGAAAAGTAAACATTTCTCTTTTAATTTCATTCAGAATTGCAAAGCAATCTCTTAAGCTACGGATACTTTGAAAGTCTGTTTCCATCCAAAACACAGTGCACTGTGTAGAGTAAACATCGTCAGATTTATTTATATTCATGAATCCTGCAGAAAAGCAGAAATAGACTTAAAATGTGTTTCTCTATAATCTTAAACATGTCTGTCCTGTGGACAAAGTATAAGGCCGTTAATGGGTTTAACCCTTTTATCCATACTTACCAACTTTCTGAAGTTGGTTTCTGGGAGCCTGCCGGGGGAGGTGGGCATGATGGGGGATGGAGCTCCAAAATTTGCGTCATTTTGGACCCGCCCCGTGACGTAATGACCCAAACGGGGCATTTTACAGCAAGGGGCGGGGCCAAACGCAGTGATTCCTTGTGAATCGCTGTGTTTTGGACCTAATTGAAGTGGGCAGATCCGGGAGATTGCCACACTCTCTGGGAGTCCGTGAGACTCTCGCGAAATGCGGGAGTCTCCCGGACTTTCCGGAAGAGTTGGCAAGTATGATTTTATATTTGAAGAGGATGGAAAGACTCAAAGGGGGGAATTCAATGAGCCACGGTTGCACACATTTCTGGGTATTTTGGTACCCTAACATTGCGGATTTCCTGTTGTACCTCTATGGGGTGCGAGGAGAAATCTGCAATGTTATTTTGCGGTGGAGAGCTCCTGCATCTGTTTCGGCACTCTATGGACAGTTGAATCTCCCCCCCTCCACCACTATCTCGTGTAGTATAACGTGACCATGTACATACCACCTCTTCAGTGGACTCTCAGCTGACCAGCCTCTGGCCTGGGAAGAAGCACAGGTACATGTCCATGATGTCACAGTGTTGGGTCCATACGAGAGGACACATGCAACATAGCAGCGTGGTTCTGGTCTTGTGTAATTTGCCTGAACCATGGACCTAGAAAGCTTCATTTTTCTATTTGTTGATATTAACACTGCAGGTTCTGTTTCGCCCAAAGCACGTTAAGGTGCTTGTCTGCTCCCAGGAGATGCCTTTGCAACCTTAGATTTAGAGCCGAGTGTAAAAGATTACATGTGTAGCAGAAAAGGGAACGGGAGGACATGATAGCAACTTTCAAATATATCAAGGTACAGGTGGGAAACATTCTTCAAAGTAAGAGAAGTATTAAAACACAAGGACATGTACGGACACTGGAGGGAAGCAGGTTCAGAGGAAATTTGAGGAAAAACTACTTCACATAAAGGGTAGTGGATAAGTGGAATAGACTCCCATCAGAGGTGGTAGAGGTTAATACAGGCTAATACAGTAGAGGAATATAAACATACTTGGGATAGACATAAGGATATCCTTACAAAGAACCAAGGATCAAATAGAGGGCCATAGGTTAAAAAATGGGCAGACTAGATGGTCAAAGTGGTTCTCCTCAGCCGTCAAATTCTAAGTTTCTATCTAACACCAACTCGAAAAACGCAACAGTCTTGTGTAGATGCAGAATATACGGTAGGCTAAGGAAGACTATTTTAAAATGATTGTGAAGGTACATGTAAACCTCCTTCCACTATCACTATCTCAGAATGGCGATAGCCGTATATTCTGAATTGGATGGCCTTGAGAAAGTTTACAGGTGGGGACAAAACGCGTCAGTAATTTATGTTCTGTCGCATACTGAAGGGCTGATTGTCATCTCCGAAATCTACTATATACAAAAAGAAAGAAAAACGTTTTTATCCCACTGAATGAAGCATATTTTAGTGCATTAATGTGTTAAATTAGTACATTTTTAAATTGATAATCCGTGTAGAGCGTGTGGTATGTGACTAGCGTGGTTGATTAAAGGGCTTAGCTACTCTTTGTGTTGGCTGAAATCAGGTAATAATGAACTTCTAGAGGTTGGAACCCCCTCCAAAGCATTAATTTGGGCAGCACTATTGCATACCTAAGTCTTGATTTGAGTGGAACTGTCCTGTCCATTGATCCCCAAAAGTTGGACTTCACTGAGATGTGGGTGTGGCCAATGAAAGAGGGTGTATGCATAGGGGGCATGTTTGGGGAGGGGGGATCATGGGCAGGGATCATTTAGTCCTAGTTTTGGTCTCTGAAATAGGACTTTGCTATTGAAAGAGCATTAGTTGTCCAAGACGACTACACCTTTGAGGGCCCATTCAGTCTCCCATGATATGAGGAACTTAAACCGCCTTGTGGTCGATCCAATGTTCCCTTTACCTTTTGTATGTGACAACCGTTCTCTTAACTAATAAATAATGACACTCGAGGCTTGGTTGGTGGAGAAAGGACACACAATGTATAGGATTAAATAAAGCTTAGTAGGGGCGAAGAAAAGCATAGACCAATCAGCTCCCAGCCCTTACTAAATGGGGTGACCAATCATGACGTTTCTAGGCCGAGAGGCCCTATGCTCTCTCATTTGGCTCAGTAGCTGGACTCGCCCGCACAGACGGTGCCCCATAACAATAAAAATAGGCACCTATAACCTACCCCTGACATCCGTGCATTGAAGTTGGTATTCATATGTGTTGTTAAAAATCATAACCTTGTTACCACTTACAAACTGGATAACAGCGATCCAGTGTAGATCGTTACACACTACACTGCATAGTTCCTTGTGTGGGCGAAAGTGTCTACACAGCAGGAAGATCTTTGTCAATGTCCTTCCAGAGGTTGATGTTCAACAGCTGCTTTCGGGCGTCTCCCCATTTGTGAAGAAAAGAAATGTATGCATTTTATTTTTCCTGGAATATCAGATACTGGTCCTTTTGTTTCAAGGAATTATGTTTGTTTTTTTTATATATAGGATATCCTATTCCTTTACTCAGTTCATAGAACTGTGACTGCCTCTTAGACCTCTCAGGACATAATATATCTCGTTTGGAACCACATTTCCCTGTCCATGTGGCTTTGTGCCTTTTTATATGATCACAGCATTCTTCAGTGACTTATAATGTCCTTATTACTTACAGTTAGTGCTTTATTCCATAAGAGATGAGTGAATGGAGTTTTGCAGCAGAACAGAACATTCCGCAGAGGTGTAATATTCCAGCTATACAATCTTCAGATTCTGCTTTTGAATATAAATATTGATGAGATGATGACGAGCCAGGTAATTCTTATCTGTGGTGTAGGACTGAGAACACATAATGCCAAATTACAACGGCAAAATATACAAAATGTCACGGCCAGATGGAGAATCGGATATATATTTTGCAGAACAGTGTTGACAACCGTGCTAACCTCATTCCAACTATCCCGATTTCGGAGGGACAGTACTGATTTGAAGAGGCTGTTCCGCCACCCAGTGGTCGTCCTCTTTGTCACGACACGCAAGATAATGGTAGGTAAGTCCCCGCTCAATTCAAAGATGTTTTTAGGTAGGTAGGGGGTGCTTCATAAGCGCTAGGCACACCCCTGGGGATGTAACTACATAAATTGCAATGTGGGTACACCCCTAAGGCATACCTCCCAACTATCCCCAATTTCAGCCTGACAGTCCCGAATTTAGGGCTCCTGCCAGCTGTCCCATCTGGGGACATGTTTGATATGTAATGGACAACCTGGCACTTTACAACACTAGGCAGGCCTCTGGGTTGCATGGTCATCACACGGTGACCATACCCTCTTTGTGACGTGACCACACCCCTGTACAGCTACCGGGGCAGATATTTTGGGAAGTATGCTTAACGTGACACACAAAAGCTTATTTTGGAGGAGGCATGGCCATGTTCCGCTTTAGAAATGTTAAATGTTTGGAATTATATAATCTGTTTATCCTCATATAATTTTGATTCTTTTTATTTATATAAAATGTTCTGTAGCAAAGTGCCTTAGTGATGTCACTACTTCCTAGTGAATTGATAGGCTGCAGGCTCGTATATATTCTTCAGCCCACAAAATGGCTGCCTGCACACTGTCTATGGGACGGGTGCTCTTTAAAGAAGTTAAGTGTGTTGTAGAAAGTCACATGTTGGCAATTCTGATGATTTCATTATGTTTTGTAGTGATTGATGCTTTTTTTTTTGCCTTGTTTGTCAGCAGTTTTCTTTTAAACAATTGCTGAGTGTTTCTCTGTGGTTTCAACTCTCAACTCCATTCATAACACTGTCTAAATCAGCCTCTGATTCAGAGGTCGTGTGAGTTTATATCCTGGGGAAAGGGAAGAATGTTCCCTGTTTTTGATATGAGTTAAATGCACGGCAAGTGCGTATTAAGGGCTCAAGACTGTGTTCAATGGGTTGTATCATCTAATTGTGTTTATGTAAGATATTGTGTAGATATAAGTTATAATTTATTTTATTAAAAAAAATATATTTTCAAGTGGCTATCCCATACTTGCCATCCTTTGAAAAGTTAATTCCGGGAGATCCCGGGCGGGGGGCGAGTCCAAAATGACGCGATTCACCGCGAATCGCATCATTTTGATGAGCAAGTTGCCGTATCCGGGATAGCTGCCTGAATTTCGGGAGTCTCACGGAAATTCCGGGAAAGTTGGCAAGTATGGGCTATCCACTTTAGGATAACCCCTTCTCTTTCAGTAGTATTCTCCCAGTTGGTGCTTGTGTGTGGGCCTCACAAGCAGTGGTGGAACTACTGTAGTGCAGGGTATGCGGCCACTATGGAGCCCCCCTTCACCGCCTTGGGCCCCCACATTGACCCTTTGATTCTACGTCTGAGAAGTGCACGCGGTGGCTGGGGTCCTTCACTGCTGTTTTGAGAGAACCAGGCATAGGCAAACCGAGGGATGGTTTCCTAGTGCCTGGAAACCCCCCTCCAAGCCTGGCGCACTGTATAATTGAGGTGGATGGACCCTGCCCCCGCTTCACACAGCTCTGCTTGAAAAGGGAGAGCTGTGTGCACTTAACAGTAGTGCACGCAGCATTGCCCATGTATATTATGGGGATAGGAGGAGTTGGAGAGCAGCCAAGAACTGTTTAAAATTATAGCCACGCCCACATGAATGCTGGTCACGCCCCATGGTGTGGAAACCCCCCTCTACCTATCCTGCGTTTGCCCATGCCAGGTTAGTTACATCTACAGCGTCTGGGCCCCTACCGAAAACATAGGGGAGGGGATTGACACACTAATACCCCTTTCACATTGCAAACCCAGCAATATCCCAGGTATATGAACCCGGGTCAACTGGGTTCACACTGAACCCGATCGACCCAGGTCTGCAAAAGAAAATTAATAAAAAAAAAAAAAAAAAGAATGAAAAAATGTACCATTTAATAGACAAGTAGTATTTCCTCAAGCAGATGTCTGGCAGCTACAGGAGGAGATTACATAGCTTCAAATGGCCAGGGTGAAAATTATGTTTTTAAAGCGGCAATAGCGGTCCCTACAACTGTATAATGTAATCCAGGCGACTGGGTCACCCAATCTGTGGCCGCATGAAGGTGGCTGGTACCAGAAGAGGGGCTAACCACCAAGTACAGTACAATACCATTAATTCGAATCCGTTCCGGCACACCCTGTGTGCATGCCTATGGATGTAATACCGAGCTATGCCACAAGGGCGTGTGAGGTGTGTGTGTCTAGTCAGGTGGCATGACTAAAGGGCGGGACTGGGCGGGGCGCTGTCCATCACGTCATTTTTGGCCCAGCCCCGCGTTGGAAATATGTTTTGATGCGGGGTCAAAATGCCGCATTTGACCGCGAATCACATTATTTTGCCCAGGTATTTGCCGGATGCGGGAGACTTGCCTGCTCTCCCGGGAGTCCGGGAAACCGACCTGGATTTCGGGAGTCTCCCAGACATTCCGGGAGATTTGGCAAGTATGAACTAGACTTTTATAATATAAACTATTGTTTTGGCTGGTAATATCATTAAGGGGCAGAGATATTGTCATGGTTCTGACGAATGTTCATTAGAGACTCGGATATGTTTTATTTCTTTTATTTTGTGTTTGTTGTATAAGTAAGAATGCAGCTTTGTTTTCCTGCAGTATTGTGTTTTTAATAAATCCAGGCAGAGCACACACATTACAAAGAAGCATTCAACTTGTCATTCCCTACTAGAACAGGAGGAAATATTGCATAAAAATAAATATATATATGACAAAACACACACGCCCACCCATTGTGCACATTGTTCTCTATGCAATGTTATAATAAAGATTTTGATATATCCAGTGCTGTCTACATTTACCTTGCACCAAAGCTGCTTCACCCGAGAGGAGAGGAGGCGAGCCCTGCATGTTAATTTATGTATGAGAATAATTAACCCCTTGCAGTTGAACACCAGTCACATTACAGGCACCATTCCATTTATCTGGGAACGATATAACGATATAAGAGGCATTGTTTCCCACAGTAATCAGTTGCTTTCAAAACTGCTAGAGGGCGCCAGAAACCTCCTTACGCCTCACATTGTAGCATTGTACTCACACAAGCAATGACAAGCAGCGCAGATAGTGTTTTGTTTTTTTTTGTTTAACCAATTCAAGAGCTGTTGAATTTTTAGCAGCACATTCCAGAAAACGTACACCATAAAATACAATCAGGGCTAATATATACAAGTAAAGCCAAAGTAAGAAGAGGGAGGGGGGAACAATCAATCAACCAGTTTGGCGAATAAATGGACCATCCAATGGAACATTTGTGGTAAATGCCATCCTTAAATGAATGGAAAACCCTGTTGGAAGCATTCCGTTGCTAAGCAGCCAAACTAGGAAACCTTCTGAACACATTGTGTAACTGTAGAGACTTTACTAGACTTCTGCAATCGAGGAAATAGAACAATCGCTGCATTCCAAGGTGTTTACAAATCAAATTATATGTAGAAACTGATTGTTCATTTGGGTGAAAGAGATACTGTATGTCACAGGGACTTTAAGTGGCGATAATGCGGAATCCGGTTTGACCGGTTTGTGGATTGCAGATGAATAAGGTTGGGTCAATGGACATGTTCATCAGAAATGTAATTGGTTACTCCTACAGCAGTGTTGGCTAACCTGTGACACTCCAGGTGTTGTGAAACTACAAGTCCCAGCATGCCTTGCCAATATATAGCTGCTTATTGCTGGAAGGGTATGCTGGGACTTGTACTTTCACAATACCTGGAGTGTCACAGGTTAACCAACACTGTCCGACAGTGTCTCGATGACACCTCCAACACAAAGGTGATCCAACATTACAGGACATAGTGCATCGTTTAAGCAATTTATAATTCGTTTTAACAGCTATGGGATACAGAGAGTGCAGAGCAATAAATAGCATCCCACTTTTCTGGGGAAATCTCCCTTCACATTTATCTCTCCCACCTTTGTGTAAAAGGTAATGAATAATGATGTTTGGCAGGCAGCAATACCAGTTGATGGTGTTACCATATCTTTAGAAAGTGCATTGTGGTGATTTTTAGCTACCTTTACTAGATTAGATTGCACTTTTTTATATTTGCAGAAAAAAGTTTTTATACTTAGTAGCAGCTCAGGGAATTAGGGGCTGGCTGGCAAATTTTATCCTGGAGGGGACGATACTCGGCTCAGCAGCCTATTAGGAACATTTTAAAGGGAAAGAAAATGCAGGTAGGCCAGTGACCCGTGGATCAGTGGGCAGCACTGTGGCTAAGTGGTTAGCACTTCTGCCTCACAGTGGTCATGAGTTCAATTCCCATCCATGGTCTTATCTGTGGGGAGTTTGTATGTTCTCCCCGTGTTTGCGTGGGTTTCCTCCGGGTGCTCCGGTTTCCTCCCACACTCCAAAAACATACTGGTAGGTTAATTGGCTGCTATCAAAATTGACCAAAGTCTCTCTTTCTCTCTCTTTCTCTCTCTCTCTCTCTCTCTGTTTGTGTGTGTATATTAGGGAATTAGGGTGAGTGTTACATAATAGAATGTGCAGGGTCTCCAACAGCACAGAGCAGTGATGCGAGACTCCTGTCACACTGGTAAGGGAAACTTGTGGTGACAAGTGCACCTATATATGAAATAAAATGCATACACATCTGTTTGATGTTAAACAAATAACTTTTGAAGTGGTCTCTTTGATGTCTCTCAATCTAGGCTGTACTGTATATTCTAATAAAGGGCAGAGAGTAGAGTTCATCCTCTGCAACACGTCCGAATGATCTTCTTTCTCGTTTAGTAAATATTGAACCATTTGCTACCTTTAAATAGCTACCGTTCTCCAGCTCTTATTGAATTCTTTCATTTTGCCTAGGTATAATATGCGCTGGCAAGCCATTGTCCTTAACTACAGTAATTACCATTTTTTTCCATTAAGGAAGCTAGGAGCCTGTTATTACACTATCCTCCCGAGCTTGCAGGCTAATAATTTCTGTAATTTTATCACCTAGTCATTATTTTGGCTGGGATTTTTTTTCAATTTTTGCTGTGTGTCTTCATTTGTTATCCAGTCTTCATCATTTCCCATGAGAGTTCAATGATAACTCAACCAACACTCGGTTTTAGGATATATAAATCCCAGGCTGGTTTACTTAGCTGGGGTTCGTTATTCAGGCCCTCAGGTGGAGCTCCTAATGTGCTCTCAGGTGGAGCTCCTAATGTGCTCTCAGGTGGAGCTCCTAATGTGCTCTTGCTGGTCCCCTAGCTCCTGCACGCTTTTGCTGGCACAGATTTGAAGGTTACGGTCTGTCTTCTTGCTCCTGCCCACGTAGTCCACTATTGTCAGCGGAATTCTCCTCATTCCTGCTGACCAGGGACTGTGCAGGAGTGATGGGAGCAGCGGCAGGCTAATGCAAGCCATCGGGGGACCCTTTGGAGAGCCTGAACGTCCAACCCCAGGTAAGTCATTATTTGGGAGTGCGTTGTACTCAGAATAATAGGAATTATCCTATGATGTGTGTTCAGTTTTTTGCCTTTTACCTTTAATTGTTTAAAAAAATCTTTTAAAAAATGTGCTGGAATTTTAGGTAAAAAAGTTTAGTGCTAAATACAGGACCGCCAACTATATGTGTGTTTCCCTCTGCTCTAAGCTACCAGCCAGGCGGGTGTACAAAATCACCCCCTTTTCTAACACTGAAAGCTGCAACTTCCTTCACTGTGGTCCAGTTCACCACCAGTTTATTCATAGATATTTTTTAATTAGGACAGCTGTCAGCTAGGTCCTATCATCAATATCTAAAAGTTGTAGTTCAGTTGCAACAGAAGGAGGTTTGTATCCAGTTATAAAAATTAATATTAGTGTAGGTACCCATTTGTATAAGGTTTTTGTTTTTTTGCGGTAGTTTGATTAAATTGTACATTAAGAACTTAATATTTATTTCTGATATTATTTAAGTATAGTCTAATACACACACAAATTTCTGATTGTGATTTGCGGTAAAGAGACCAGGGGAGGAGAGCATGAAGGTTGAAAATCACAATCCTGTGATGCTCTCCCCATTGACAGGACCATCTAGTTCAAGTTCCAAAGATCTAAGCTTTTTGGAGCTTGATAAAATTGACCAAACTGCCCTAATGAGTATTATAAGGAATGTGGTTTAGGGGTCTATTTATTAAAGTTTTTCCGCCTTGTAAAGCCCCGAAAACGTTGTTTTCGGGGCTTTACCGTTAAAATCCCTATGTATTAATCTAGCATAGCAGCAGATATCGGAGATATCTGCTGCTTTGCACCCATTAGCGTTTTTCTGAGCACTCCCCATAACAATGTATGGGGAGTGCTCAGTAACGCTATGTATTAAAAACTGGCAGGTGAAGTATTTCTCTTTTTTTACTTGTTAATGTACACCATCTGAAGCTGGCGCCATCTGAAGCTGACGTACATTAACATAAGTGAAACTTTACACTGAAAACAGCGCTGCTCTGACGAGCAGAGCTGCACAGCGCATGTGTGGAGGGATCACATGATCCCTCCATCACATGCCTCAGGTTCCTGCAGACACGGATCTCTGTGCGCATGCCCGATTTTACCAGTCGGCGCATGCGCTCAGGGATTGAAAGAGGGACGATCGGCACCGCAGAGGGAGGAAAAGAGAAGAATACAGTGTTAGGTAAGTGTAACACTTCACAGGAGCAGCCGTTTTTTGGAACGGCTGTTCCTGTGTTGATTTTTAATACATATGAGAAACTTTTCAATCCGCATCTATGCAATGAGGATTGAAAAGTTTCTACAGAAAAAAACGAAGGGTCATAAATAGACCCCTTAATGCGGTAATTGTCCTAATGCTGGCGATATCTCCTGCGTTAGGCTATTATTAAATTAACATTTTACTTAAAAATACCTAAACTGTGTTGCAGTTTCCGCATGGTTTAGGGCTCATAATAGGTCCCTGTGTCTTAAATCAGTAAATAAATACCAGGATGTACCACAGTGTCACCCACCCCATATTTCAGTGAGATCTGACGAGGTTAAACACAGATTTTATGCTGTAACGGTAGCATGCATAAATCATCAAATTACATCTCAGCAGAGAATGAAAAGTAATTGTTTCCAACTGTGTTTTGCACCTGTGAAGAATACGCTGTGCATGATTAAACCTGGGCTCGTTAGCGGTTGCTGATTAAAACCAGGGATTGTTCTCTCCACCTGCACTTTATTTCATCACTCAGCACTGGCCAGAATAAAGGCAATTATCTCCCTCTAGTTCACGGTAATAAATGAGCACATTTTCAATACATATCAACTTTGTTCCAGAATTAAGTGTTACAAGTTAGTCCAAATGTGAGTAATACAAATCATTTTCCCTCGCCTTGAAATCCAACCTAATGAAGACGTTTTTAGATGATTCTGAGTTATACGCTAATTCACTTTCATTTACAGTCTGCTAGCACCGCAAGCATGGAGAGGAAATTATACAGGATACCTGTCAGCCGTATGATATTTAATGACGTCAACTCGAGATTTGTTCTCGCAATTGATTTGCTTGCCTGAAATCTTGCATTTTAAATCCCTGGACTGCAGTTCATGTCCAGAGTCATCTTTTCTTATCGTTAGAGAGAGGTTGAGCCTGAAAGACTTTCTTTTCAACTGCAATTATGCAACAGTAAGTGTTCTGCACAGTCCACCACTGTTTTACATATTAATGCCATGACACACATCGTAAAGGTGTATTTCATTATCATCATCATCACCATTTATTTATATAGCGCCACTGATTACGCAGCGCTGTACAGAGAACTCATTCACATCAGTCCCTGCCCCATTGGAGCTTACAGTCTAAATTCCCTAATATAGACACACATACTCACACACACTCACACAGACAGACAGAGAGACAGACTAGGGTCAATGTTGATAGCAGCCAATTAACCTACCAGTATGTTTTTGGAGTGTGGGAGGAAACCGGAGCACCCAGAGGAAACCCATGCAAACACGGGGAGAACATACAAACTCCTCACAGATAAGGTCATGGTCGGGAATTGAACTCATGACCCCAGTGCTGTGAGGCAGAAGTGCTAACCACTTAGCCACCGTGCTGCCTGCATTTTCAGCACCCCATGTGATTGATGCTGGGTCACATGACCACTGGGTTGTGGGCAGGTACTATATTAAGTTGCAAGCATACACGGTGTCATGTAATAGTGGACAATTGCAGCGTTTGTGGCCCAACATGGGTACAATACCGATACTAGTCTGATTGGAATTGACTGGAATGTTTGTGGTCAATTGCAGTGATCTTCTCATTACAGCCTCAAACACACCCCAGTAGATCCAGGAGTGATCCAACCTCTTAAAGTGAGCGTCAAGCTGGCTCATTAAGTTTGGTCACCAACGTCCTTGGTATTTGTAACAAGCTTTTTTC
Source organism: Mixophyes fleayi (assembly GCF_038048845.1). Taxonomy (NCBI): domain Eukaryota; kingdom Metazoa; phylum Chordata; class Amphibia; order Anura; family Limnodynastidae; genus Mixophyes; species Mixophyes fleayi. The sequence goes on along the minus strand of NC_134407.1, from coordinate 199,061,310 downwards.
TCTGTCTGCTCAATTGATCTCATCTCATGCGTACATATGTACACAGGGCTGGTCCTAATGTTTCCAGCACACCCCCTGCCAGAGGCTGCTTATGCACAGTGAAGCCCCTAGCGCCACTACCCCATACTTCGGCGCCTAGTCTGATCTCTGTTCATGGTGGGGGTTGGATATTAAGGGGGGGCAAAAAAAATAAACCTTTTTTTTCTGGCGGAGCTTACCGTGTGTCGCCAGCCCTGTATGTAGCTCCCTGCCATTTCTTACCTTGAAAAATTAGGAGTTTGTGTATTAAGGCAAATCTGTCCACTGGGAGGCAGACCCCTGAGGAAGAGTCAGGATAGGCCTGGGGCATGGTAAGGAGATTAATAATTACCGTGCCTATGAATTGCTATCTGTCCTTCTCCATGTGCCAAATACCTCCACCACCTCTGTGGTGGTAGAAGTCAGCTCTACTGCATTGTGTGTAATAGCTAAATATAATATATGGCCCCTAATGCTCTGGTTCTATATAGGTTAGTACGTAGAACACTAAATATTTTCCTGTCTGTGTATTTATTGAAACAAAATTCTATCTTTAAGCCAATGGAACTAGTTGTAACAAGTGTAATGAATATTGTAGTAGAACTACAGTTTCATTTAAATTTCATTGTAATTCAACAATTTTAGGCACGGTCTGCTGCAAATGACAGGAAGACATCTGTCTTTTTTTTTTCTTCTCTCTGTTCTCTTATCTCCATCTCCGTGTAATAATAACAGAACAAAATCATAAAAAAAAGCTTTATTGTTTGAATAAAGCAGTATTCTAATGCATAAAGGTTTTAATATATTTTTTTTTAGTAACTTACTAACACTGTGTTGTTGTTTTTGTTTTTTTAACTAATTAGTAGAAAAAGCCCAAACTTGAGTGCAACTGTCAGTTTGCTGAGGTAGTATATAATAGACCAGGGGGCGTGACCAGCATGCATGGGGGCGTGGCTATAATTTTAGTACAGTGCTTGGCTGCTCTCCAACTCTTGCTATCCCCATAATATACATGGGCAATGCTGCATGCCCTACTGTTGGGTGCACACAGCTCTCCCTTTTCAAGCAGAGCCATGTGAAGCAGGGGCAGGTTTCAGCCACCTCAATTATACAGTGCCCCAGGCTTGGAGGGGGGTTTTCAGTCACTAGGAAACCCCCCTCGGTTTGTCTATGTAGACCTCTAAGGTTCAAGCCCTCTGAATAATGATTTCAATACCTATACACAGCACAACTGAGAGGGATCTCAGATTCTGGTACATCCTCTACTTCCAGCCTACTTATGTGTGACTGTGTCCGCCCACCCCAGAGGAACAGCCAGTGCTCTGCATGCAGCCTAGGAGGGGTGTGGCCAAGTAGACCAATAGGAAATTATTGGTCCACTGCAACCTCTTTCCCCAGTTCATAATCCGGCCCCTCTGGGGAGGAGGATGTAACCACTTCTGACCCCCATGCCCATATAAATTTGAGAATGGAAAAATAAGTTAAGCCACACCCCACACCCATTTTTATGTGGTAAATTGAACTTCAAATTGATATCAGAACTGTTCTGCAAAAACAATGACTATTGGGTTCATGACCTTGCCATAACACTGGATGTACATCAGGCATATTATCCATATGTTTTTGATGTACAAATGTACATGATAACAGCATTTGTTTATGAAAAGCAAACAAAGTTTGAATAGTGCTATAAATCTCCAGCGATTGATCCTGACCACAAAAGGGATTGTAGCCAATCTTCAGAAGACTTTATACACTAGATAAACATTTAACAGCTCAAGTGCTATGTGTCAAATAGAAGCAAACATCAGCATGAATGCAGACCCAACAGAATGCATTAATCATTTTCACACTTCCAAGCTTCTCTATGAACAAGGGGGAGAGTTGGGGCCCCTTCATGGGACTAATAAATTCTCAACACCCTTCAGTTTTGTCACTGGTTCATCTTTCATAGTAATATCCTCAGGGCCACCCCCGTGTCCTTATTTTAAGGCTAGAAATATTTCTCCATTTATTGCCACTTATCACCGCTATGGACTAGTTAGCAGCACGCCAACATGCTTATCTCATTTCTCCCACCCCAGTTTATTTGAAAAGCGAAGCGCAGTAAACAACATTATTAATTCATGCCTAAACAGGATATCAATCCTTCATGCAAATTGTGTTTTTTATTTGAGGTGTTGTTTAGTTTTTATTGATTGCATACTTGCAGTAGAGCAAAAGCCAATACAAATGTATTTTTAAAGGAGCAGTAGAACCATGAGGGTCTCGTGTGCGGGCCTGCATAGACCCCACCAGGGCCAGTAATGGCTGACAGCAGAGAGATATTTAAGAGCAAACTGCGCTTATTACAGTGTTGGTTGAGATCCAAGCTTGGTGTCTGGTAGAAAGATAAAGGATATTGTGACAGGATGGACCGCCTATGCCACCCTGTCTGTTGTTGCTGGGAACTGGCTGGGCTTTCTTTGCCACCGTTCCCTTTCGTTATACCAAATGCACCCTCTAACCGCAGTAGGAGGGGCTTACACGAGCTGCCACCACTGGACTCCTTACCGGCATCCAGTACCAGGTTTCTTCTGGGTAACTGACACTGTTAGCGTATCTCGTTGCTGGTGTACCTGGGCTGGTACTCCTGACCTCTTACTATGGATCAGGGAGGCTGTGGATGGTCCCCCCTGGTCTTTCACACTGACCAGGGCTGCATGGGTAGCAAGCAGAGCGGTGGTACTGAAAAAACTTGGGCCCAAACCTCAGAAACAGTCGGCAAACGGATTAGATTTAGGGTCTAATCGGCAGGTCACAGAAATACAGCAATATTGAAGATGTTTTCAAGCAGGTCTTGAAACAAGATGTTTGTTTGCTCTCACACTGGTTGAAGGTACCAGAGTGATCAGGTCAGATGAAAATCAGAATAACAAGTTTCAAATACAAGCTAGTGCCTTTTATACAGTTCAGAAACAGGCTATTTTTAGCATCAGTATGTATCCTATTTACACAAACATGGATTCACATGCATTGCAAAGCTAACAAAATTTGCGCTTATCTATGACATTTACTCTGGACAAAAGACCACACGGTAATGACCCCCTGCTGGGCCTCTGGCCAGAGCAGACATCACGACACTTCATCACAAAACTTTGTTAGCACTTCCTGCTATCAGACTCCCTTCCACATGCCTAATTTGAGATTTCCACTAGCAGCCTTACAAATCCCACACAATGACACTTCCATACAAAACACATCCCAATATACCAAAGGCCTCCTTCCACAAAAGCCTATTGTATCAGATATATGCATCAGAAATAAGCCATATCCTTTAGTAAGGTTAAAACAGGAAAAACAAGTTTCTACCCTTGTCTCAGAAATAACAATTTCCTATCTCAGAATATATACAATATAAAACATAAGTGCATATGCAATTATATAAATAAGCGCCCTGCGCTATTTCCTTTAAATAAATTCATACCAGAAGTTATTTATCAGTGATCCAGTCACAGATATTGTCACCACCTTTGACTATAAATAAATGATTATTCTACTGGTAACTAGTATAATGTATCCTAATTTCACCTTAAGCATGGCGGTGACCACTAATCTACATTTCCCCATACATATGGTATTGCATCTGATATCTCCATTTGGGTCTTGGAGGTAGCGTGGGTTGAACCACTAGGTACCAGTGAAGCCATACCTGCCAATCGTCTGTATTTAGGTGGGCCAGTCCAGATTTGAGGGACTGATTGAGACAACTTCCCACCAATCAGGTTGGCGGGACAGAATCCTCAAATCAGGCCTGTCCCTCCTAAATCAGGACAGATGGGAGGTATGCAACAATAGCGGTAAACTTTTGACATTGCTTAAGTAGACTGATATAATGCAGCATAAAGATTCATTATCACACAAAGCTGCAGCCCCAAACACTTCCAGTCACATCTGTTAAAACAAATATTGCTGAAAATCAATAATGTTTTCCTCCCTGCACCTGGCAGGACAGGGTAAAGGCACTTGATACAGATTGTGCGTATGTGAATATAGACATTTTGTCTGTTGTGTGCCGTGACGTCGATTTCCAATCAGTCAGTGAGGCCTTTGTGCCACAAGAACAATGCTATAGAACAGCTTTCAAAGATAAGCAAATGAGGAATGTCCACTATGAAGATAATTGACTTTGCTGCGCAGAGTAAATCAATAAACCTGAGATGCCCAATGAGGGATGTCATTAAATGTTTAAATGGGCCTAGTTTTCAAAAGATGAAGAGATCATTCATATCTTACTTGTTTACTCCTCCTTTTTTCTGATGTATTTAAATATTCCACTTCTATTAAGTAGATTTTTGTTCTTGTTAATGCTGTTTAAATACTCGAAGCATTAGCCACTGGGTTTTTAACGCGTAAGGGAAGTGTGGCCATCAGCCTAAACGAAGTTAAAAATCACGTGGGTGAGTGATTAGGTGTTTAGCCTATGGGCTGCTTCTATTTGTTAACCAATAGGCAGAGGAGGGGGGTGGTCTAGTTTTATATAGGAGATGTTCTCCTGCATTTCCCCCTCTCTGCTTCCGGATTCCTCCCGCCCACCCGGCAGTTTAAGGTTTTTGTATCTGTGGTTCTTTTAGGTGGGAGAGCAGTGCAGTCGGTAAGTTTGCATATGGTGCTTGTGTTATCTCGTCATAGGTCACTACTCCCCCTTTTGGATTGTGTTGTCATCACGTGTGTTGGGTCCAGTGAATGGGACTCTGGGCCAGTATGTTGAATATTTTACTGGCGGTTATAAGGGGGTGTAGTCTTGCCGTTGGACAGATATTTCGCACCGGCCAATAGATAAGGTATGATCCTGGGTTGGTGGTACAATGGTCTGACCTTTCCACCGTTATTGGTTTTGTGTTTGCTGACTGCCCTGCTCTCGTCCGCCTTTCAGCCCCTTTAGTTTTAATATTAGTCATTTAATAAATAATTTTTAATTCCAACGTTAATCTGGTGTCCGTGTCTTTATTGGTTTTCATTATGGTATTATGGTAAACACTAAGAACTTCCACACTGTGCATTTTATAGAAGATTGTGCTGCTCCAGAAAAGACTGATCGGTTCTTGTTGGGACTCCTCAGTGCAGGCTCAGATAATCTGGTTAAATCATGTTTGAACTATGTAAACATTGGCATTTCCAGCTCTGCACAAAGTGGACAATTTTGTATGTTTCCTGACAGAATTTGGCATTAAGTGACCTCGGCTTAACACACACCAACATGCATTGGCCTATGTCATCCTAGCTTAAATTTCTGATATATGCTTTTCAGCTTGGCACTACATGGTATATATATATATTTCCACCATACGATATGTATGTAAGTTCATAAATGTATATTGCAAATTGTGTAATTCTAATCTTTTTCTTTTAAAGAGACAACGTGGGAGAGACCGAACAGTTCACCTGTGAGCATAAAAAGTCCCTTAGTCAAGAAGACATCATTGCCTACAGGTAACACATTCAATTGAACTTGTAATGTTGGCTGTCTTTCGAGACTACCAGAGATATATTGGATAATGTACACCTTAGTCAGAGCTTTCGGACATCTTGTCAGTATCTAGTCTTGGGCAACGTTTTAAGAGAATTGTCAAATGTTATCATCATTTTTTCATGAACCTCTGTTCCAACAACACTATTGCACCATATTTTGGTTGGCATCGTAGCCAGATTCAAACGGATCAGCTGAGGTCAATGTTGGAGGAAGGCTTAAATGACTGGTTTGTAGTGCTGTTTAGTCCTCTGTGTAATTATTATTACACGGGAAATAATGGATTGCTTATACAGGGGCCCAAATTCATTAAGGAAAGTAAAGCAAAAAAACGATTAACTTTGCACCTTGGCAAAACCATGTTGCATTGGAGGGGGAGGTACGTTAAAAATGTGATGGCAGATTTATAGTTGTCCTAGATCAACTTTTAAAATTCAGTGTAAATATAAAGCAATCAAGTATTTGTGTGCTACATGAAAAAACAGCCAGTATTTATCTTATGTGCAAAATAATAAACTAATTTGCACCCCTTGCATTGTAACATGGTTTTGTTCAGCAGAAAACTTACTCCTTTTTTTTTTTTTACTTACTTTACTTAATGAATCAGGCCCAATGTGTGTGGTTATTAGGAGTAACCTCCGAGTTCTGGGAGCTTTAAAATCTGAATGCATGGGCTAAATATTATTATTATTATTATTATTATTATTATTATTATTATTATCATTTATTTGTTAGGCACCACAAGGTTTCAGCAGCGCCGTACACCATACAAACAGTAGACCATACAGGGTGACATAGTACAGAACAATAAACACAAAGTACCAATACTTCAGAAACTCCGAGCAGACATATGGGTAAAGACGGAGCAGAAGAACAGGTGAGGGGAGAGGGGCCCTGCTCATACGAGCTCACATCCTAAGGGAGGGTGAACAAACAGGCACAATAAACAAGTGTTAATTTTGCATACCTAAACTAGTAACAGACAAAAAATAGAGAGTAAACATGATAAACAATAAAAATTACTTTTATTTATTGTGTTTTCTATTACTTACATTACAAAAAAGTAAACAAAAGAAATTTGCTTTAAACAAATCAAAAATTAGTGGTAGAAGGCAGCAGACTAGTTACTAAAGAGGATACTGTTTACCTTTTGATGTCGGTAACTTCCCTATCGGACAAAAATGTTTGTGAGTCTGTGGAATTGTATTATTAAAGCTCAATTAAGTTGCAGTGGAGTAATATTGTCATACAATGGCCGTACACCATGCTTGCCAACTCCCGAAGGTGAGGTCGAGTGGCAAGTGCTGGCGGTGGCACCAGGATTTGTGTAATTTTGCTCTAATCCGTCGACTCTGTGCCACAATAATGTCATTGTGCCGTGGAGGAGGGGTCTTGAGGCCCCCGTCCTGTCCTCTTGACTTGAAAGGATGCGGGAGGGTGGCCTACTCTCCAGGTAGTATGGGAGAGGTACCTGAAATTCAGGAGTCTCCTGGATATACAGAGAGGGCAAGTATCCTGTATACCATACATACATACTTTTAAATCTGGGGGATGTGTGGACAGAAGGGGGCGGGGCTTAGTGAATCGCATCATATGCCCCTGCCCCCGCGATGCAATGACGCAAATGCATCGTTTTAGCGCAGGGGGCTGATCCAAAATGACCAGATTCATCAAGAACCGCATCATGGAGACCTCCACTAGGAAGTGGGCAGGATGCTGGAGAATGGTCTGCTCTGCCGGGAGTCCGGGAGACCTACCCAAAAGTCTCCCAGAAAGCAAGTATGCTTTGTAAAGATAACCAATCATTTGGAATACTGAAGCATCATTTACAGAATCACTGTCTCCTAAGCTGGCTGAGGACTGCAGTGAAAACAAAATGGCTGCTCCTTTTACCTGTGCCGCAGTGTAATCGCATGCTCTAATTTAAGTAACCAGTGGAAAGTTACTTAATAACTTGAGCTAAACAATCAGATTTGCCTCTAAACATATACGACTGTTGGGAATTTTACATACACCTGTCTCTCAGTAGTAAATAACAACCTCAGTTGTATGTCAGTTTACTATTAAATCACAGCAGTCATCCTAGTCACATAGATTATTATAACAGTGACAATATAAGTAATACCCGGCATGGCACGCTGTTCCTGAGGCCAACTATTGCACACAATTTCCATCAATCTAACGGCACTCGTGGTGCAGGCAGAAGCCTGAAAGGAAAAACTATGTAATAAATAATTAAACCTTCCTTCCCTCCAACATTTACATAATATATATGTATAATGATTATATATATATATATATATATATATATATATATATATATATATATATATAACATACTTGCCAACTCTCCCGGATTGTCCGGGAGACTCCCGCATTTTGCGAGAGTCTCCCGGACGAGTGTGGCAATCTCCCTGATAGGAAGGGGGAAAAATTTAGTTTAAACGCTGCGATTCACCCGGAATCGCGGCGAAATGACGCGATTTCGCAGCCCCGCCCCCTGCACGCCCACGTCCCAGCCGGCATCTCCCGGAAAAAGAAAAAAAAATGTTGGCAAGTATGATATATAATATGATTATATATATAATGATTATATATATGTGTATATATATATGTGTGTATATATATATATATATATATATATATATATATATATATATATATATATATATATATATATAAATTCTCATTTCAGTTCTTTTCTTCCTCCAGTTCCATTTCTTTCAAGTATCTCTCCAGCCCCCCCAATTGCATTGCCTCTATCTCTCAGAGCTCAGTTGCTACGGCAACCGTGCCATAGAGAAATGTTGTAAAAGCCTTTGAAACAGACGTCTCATTTTTAAATTTCACTTGTTTAAAGAAGAACTAGTCCATTACCGATTTTAAAATTATTTAAAGGTACTTTTAATGGCTCCCCAGTAGCCGTCGGAGATAAACATGCTGGTGCCCACGGTAGCGCAGAATTACGAGCTGCTGAGAGGGACTGCTCATTTTTTTTGTGTGTTTGAATGGATGGGTTTTAAGAGCATATTTTCAGAGCTACGGAAGGGAAATCAGTGCAGCATGAAGAGTCATGTGTGTATTTATACTCTGCTGCCACAGTGTATGAAATAGAAATACATTATGTGTAGTGATAAAGAACTGCAGATTGGAATAGCCGAATCATCTGTTCTGTGTTGGTGCCTGTTAAGGTAGCCACCTGACCAGTTTTCACCTGGACAGTCGGTTGGTTTTCATAATAACATTTGGGTTCTTTAAAACCAGCTATTTTGATGTTCCAATTTAATGATTTATAATGAATTATCTAACAGTGCGATTGAGGGTTGGCAAAGGAATTGCCAAAAAAGGGAAGAGAGAATTCAGTATCAAAGTATCAGTTATCATCTCAAATGGGATTAGGGAATTTTAGTTCACCTTTGTTGTTTGTTTGTTTTGTGGCTGTTAAATGAGAAAAATAGATCCAGTTGGTCTATTTTGCAAATATAAACCTTATCCTACTTTAATGCAAGAAACCAGCGCTGAACTATGGGGAGAGAGTGGGGTCTGCGGGAGTTTTCAGGGGAGGAGCTACTAACAGTAGGGGGCCATCCGGTGCAGCAGCTGGTGGCTAAAACTACAGTTCCCACCATTCCTGAGGTGTACGGACACAGGGCTGGATTAAGGCTTTGGGAGCCTGGGGAACTAAAGATGGGGGGAGGGGGGCTATGATCTAAAATTAAGGGCATAATGTCATCATTCGTATAAAAGAAATAGAAAAACTGTGTTATACTTACCTTCGTATATCTATCATTGCCCCCTCCGTCATTCTCCCATTGCCCCCCTCCATCTCTCTCCCATTGCCCCCACTCCATCTCTCTCCCATTGGCCCCACTCCATCTCTCTCCCATTGCCCCCACTCCGTCTCTCTCCCATTGCCCCCACTCCGTCTCTCTCCCATTGCCCCCACTCCATCTCTCTCCCATTGCCCCCACTCCATCTCTCTCCCATTGCCCCCACTCCATCTCTCTCCCATTGCCTCTCTCCATCTCTCTCCCATTGCCCCCACTCCATCTCTCTCCCATTGCCTCTCTCCGTCTCTCTCCCATTGCCCCCACTCCGTCTCTTTCCCATTGCCACCCCTCCATCTCTCTCTCATTGCTCCCCCCTCCGTCTCTCTCCCATTGCCCCCCTCCATCTCTTTCCCATTGCCACCCCTCCGTCTCTCTCCCATTGCTCCCCCCTCCGTCTCTCTCCCATTGCTCCCCCCTCCGTCTCTCTCCCATTGCTCCCCCCTCCGTCTCTCTCCCATTGCCCCCCACTCCGTCTCTCTCCCATTGCCCCCCCTCCATCTCTCTCCCATTGCCCCCCTCCGTCTCTCTCCCATTGCCCCCCCTCCATCTCTCTCCCATTGCCCCCCCTCCATCTCTCTCCCATTGCCCCCCCCTCCATCTCTCTCCCATTGCCCCCCCCTCCGTCTCTCTCATTGCTCCCCCCTCTGTCTCTCTCCCATTGCCACCCTCCGTCTCTTTCCCATTGCCACCCCTCCGTCTCTCTCTCATTGCTCCCCCCTCCGTCTCTCTCCCATTGCCCCCACTCCATCTCTTTCCCATTGCCACCCCTTCATCTCTCTCCCTTTGCCACCCTCCGTCTCTTTCCCATTGCCACCCCTCCGTCTCTCTCATTGCTCCCCCCTCTGTCTCTCTCCCATTGCCACCCTCCGTCTCTTTCCCATTGCCACCCCTCCGTCTCTCTCCCATTGCTCCCCCCTCCTTCTCTCTCCAATTGCCCCCCCCCTCCGTCTCTCTCCCATTGCCCCCCTCCGTCTCTCTCCCATTGCCCCCCTCCGTCTCTCTCCCATTGCCCCCCTCCGTCTCTCTCCCATTGCCCCCACTCCGTCTCTCTCCCATTGCCCCCCTCCGTCTCTCTCCCATTTCCCCCCTCCGTCTCTCTCCCATTGCCCCCCGTCCGTCTCTCTCCCATTGCCCCCCCTCCGTCTCTGCCCCCCTCCGTCTCTGCCCCCCTCCGTCTCTGCCCCTCCCTCCGTCTCTGCCCCCCCTCCGTCTCTGCCCCCCCTCCGTCTCTGCCCCCCCTCCGTCTCTGCCCCCCCTCCATCTCTCTCCCCCCTCCGTCTCTCTCCCATTGCCCCACCTCCGTCTCTCTCCCATTGCCCCCCCTCCGTCTCTCTCCCATTGCCCCCCCTCCGTCTCTCTCCCATTGCCCCCCCTCCGTCTCTCTCCCATTGCCCCCCCTCCGTCTCTCTCCCATTGCCCCCCCTCCGTCTCTCTCTCATTGCCCCCCCTTCGTCTCTCTCTCATTGCCCCCCCTCGTCTCTCTCTCATTGCCCCCCCTCCGTCTCTCTCCCATTGCCCCCCCTCCGTCTCTCTCCCATTGCCCCCTCCATGTTTCTCCCTTTGCCACTCTCCATGTTTCTCATTGATGCCTTCTAGTTCTCTATGCAGCCCCCCACCCTATAGCTCTCTATGCAGTCCCCTCCCTATAGTTCTCTATGCAGATCTGTTTACAGCCCCCTTACTTACCTTTCAGCTGTGATCGCTGGCGCTGTTCTGCAGCATCGCTCCCTTGCTGCTCGGACAGGAAGTGAATGCTTACTTCCTGTCTAAATGCACTGTATTGTGGGGCTCCCTGATGTCTCCTCAGAATGCTCAGACAGGGCTCCGAGGAGATTGTGAAGCTTGTTAGCCTCATGCATTGAAAAATGCATTAGGCGAATAACTGACTATGATGCTAGGTGCATGGGGCACGTGCCCTATCTGCAACCCCCTTAATATGGCTCGGATGTGATATCGGATCCTGCCCAAAGATGGGTCTTTGGTGTCGGAACAGGGGAAGGAGTGCCCTGAAGGCAGGCAGAGGAACAGGGAGACTATACAGCAAGGGCTACACATCTACACCAGTGATGGACAACCTGATATACTCCAAAAGGGACCATACATTGCCCTTAATTGCAAAACTAAAACTAAATAAAAATGACATTAATACGCCGATTTTACACATTCTAAAATGCCCCCACAATCACCTCACTTGATCCATAATCCTACTACATACCACTCTGATCTCCCACTTGCAACAAAATGCACATACATGCACTCAGACCCCTCAAGCCGTTAGATCCTACATGTAACTCCATCACATGCCACTTGGACCATGCAACATGCTTCTCAAACCTACCCACATGGCCCCACATGCCTATTAGACCTCTTTTAAATGCCCCATACATGCCCATTAAACCTCCCTATGTGCCCCTTACATGCCCACATATCCTTGCTTTATAGGGAGCAGCCATCTGGGGGCTGCAGGAGAAGACGGGGGTATCTAGCTAGATACATTCTACTAGAAAGTGTATCTAGCAAACACAGATATAGGATAGAGGTTATGTTAGCAATATAAACCCCCTATGTTGGCCATATTGCAGCATTTATTCGGTAATTGGCTTGATATCGCAACATACATCCCTTTTTGCTTTCTAAAATGGATGACTGCAGATATCAGCTATCAGCCTGTGTATCCTCCTCCAGCCTCACTAGCAGGCCCGTATAATGTCAGAAGCTCCAGCACTTCCAGTTTTGTATTCCATTCGTGTATGCTGACTTCTGGCTTGTTCCTTGGCTCATTCTCCCGGATTCCGATTTGGTACTGCACAGTCTGTTTGGTATTGACACTTCTTCTGGTTTTCCCTGTGTACTGCGCTACTGTTTGGGTTAACCCGGATTGTTTGACTATTCCTGTCTATACTCCACCGCCCTGGAAACTGACTTGGAGAACTGCAACCTTAGCATCCCATGCAGCGAAGCCCATACCTCCTTGTGGGGGTCCCTGGTGAAGACCGGGGGTGCATTAGACTCCGCGCCTCCCTGCTCAGTCCGTAAATACCAGCCAGTAGTTCCTACGGTATCAGTAACTGTGATACTGGCTCTCCACTAGTTCTGGGATACATGATCACACAGGAATTGTAACCATAGCCAAATTCATCAAAATAAGTTGTAGATGGATAATTTGCTTTTAAAGCGAAAATACCACCTCCAACAAGTGTCACTGTCCAGTGTATGGTGGGGGGGATTCTGGCAACCGTGCAAAAATGTCCTTGATACTGATATGTCACTGATGAAAATTACAAAAGTAAAGTAATAAGAAAAACCTGTTTTACCTAGTGTAATTTCATATTTGATGTAGCATGTTTTGTATTTTTGTTTTTCTTTTTAACAGACCTTTGCGTCTCTGTCCATCCTACCCTCCCCTTAGATTGTACGCTCCTTCGAGCAGGGCCTCCTCTCCTCCTGTTCTCCACCACCTTAACTCTGCTCTCCGGCTCCTTGTCTCTTCCGTGAGGCCCTTCTACCCCTCTCTCTACCGCCGGGGCCTCTCACTTTCCATCTAGCTGTACTTTGAGCTTCCGAGTTACTGTGCTTTTTGTTAACTGTTCCGTGCTGTCTCACCCTGAATCGTGTTTCTGTCTGTCCGTGTACGGCGCTACGGATACCTAGTGGCGCCCTATAAATAAATACTAATAATAATAATAATAATAATAATAACAGACAATTCATAAATTTAACTGACAATGATCATATTACTATAATAATAATAATGTCAGCAAAATGATTTAAAATAGAGGGGAGCTCTTGCACACACCAAAACGTTGCCTGGAATATAACGCTGCATAGGAGCGCTGAGGTGGTATTTTGTCTTACAAATGTCACATTGGGGGTGAAGGTTTGTCGCAGGGGAAAATTAGATCTTTACGTCACATTTTTATGATCTCAATTAAAGTTGGTAGCTGTCAGTGCAGAGATTGTTACCTGGGAGAGGCAAAGAGATGATGCGATATCTCCTACAATTGTTAATACGATACTTATATTTCTGTACACACTGAAGGCTTAAAAATGGTTGATGATAATTCCCACTTATAAATAAAAAAGCAACTATACTGCATGATGCTAGCTGTATGTATTGTTAGATTTGGTCCTGCTGTGTATCTAGTGGGGAATGCATTATAAATATACAATTCCAAAATCAATGTAAACTGTACCGTTCTCTATAAAAGTTTAATTTTACTTTTGGTGTATTTTCAGTAAACGGATTCCATTCGTCAGGTTCTCCTTTACATCACCAGGAATCTGGTCATGTAAGCGTCCGAAAACCCAGTAGCGACCCACAGGTGAGTGGAGACCTCATCAGGAATATTTTACACCAAACAATTTATATGCTGTAGCATCATTACAGAAATGTGACCTGCAGTAACCAATCAGATCTTGACTTTTCTTACTGTCACTAGAGTGATGGAAGCTAATGTCTGATTGGTTAATGTTCTTACCTCTGCTGTGATTTGCTGATGGATTATCACATTCCCTACTCCCCTCATTGTTGTTTTTTCTCATTTTAACCACAACCTGCCACTAATATGTTTTGTATCTGTTTTGCTGTACGTACACTTTTTCTCGTTATTTGCTATGCCTTTTGCCTTATATATACCATACATGCCTACTTTTATGGACCTTCTCTCTGGGAGATCCTAAGGTTCTAAGAGTCTTCACGGGCCTTGATGATGCTAATCAATGCAAAACGCGTCAACTTGGCAGGATCCATGCGGGATCCGAGAGGGTGTCCTACTTTTCTGGGATATATACTATTTTTTCACTTGCAATGTCTGTTTAATGTTCTCACACTACTGTTTGTTCTTTCCTGGGTCATGTCTGAAAATAAGCATCTTTATGCCTACTGCACCCACCTGGTCAACGAAAGCAAATAAATTGTAATATATGCTGAAAATAAATTGCGCAGCCAATGCTTTAGTCAATGGACCCCAACGGCTGATGGCTACAGAAGGGTTAAAGTCACTGATAAGTAAACTGCACCAATTCAGGAAAGAGCCAACCGGAGTTTGTATGGTTTTATTTATTATAATCTGCACTGAAATTGGAAAATGGGCACCAAGAATCAGAATCGCTTCTCTTAATAAGATATACTGTAATATGCAGGTTTAGTCGGGGTCAGGGGAAAAGCCAAGTGTACAGGTTGTAGTGGTTGTTAGCAAGAAAGCGGTGTTCAACATACACAGGGTTAGGGCACGGACTCCAGAGATAAGCCCTGGGAAACATGATCGGGTCTGGTACACTAGGAGATGTCAGAAATGCGTGAAACTTTGGTGATAGGCACATAATAATCTGGCAACCCATCGTTCAGTGCACCTGGTTGATATAGAGGCTGAGATGTGTCTGTGCCGATGACCATGCCATACCTTAGTGCAGTGAATTCCAAACTTTTGCAGTTCAAGGCACCCTTAGGGTCTCCAAAATTTTTTCAATGCACCCCTAAGCCAAAATAATTGCCAAGTAGTCCCCTGCCTTGCTTACCACTGGCCCTGGCTGAGGCACCCCTGTGAGATCTCCAAGACACCCCAGGAAGCCTAGTCGCACAGTTTGGGAACCACTGCCTTAGTGAATGAGAGGACTTTGTGTGCAAGTATTAGTCAGGCAGTGTCATACCGCCTAACATGGTTGTTTCTGACCAGAATTTGTGATACAATTGCTGCAGTTTGTGACATAAACATGTTGTTGCTGGGTTTTTTTGTTTGTTTTTTGTGCAAAATTCCGATAGTATGAGAGTTGTCACATATACACTTGGCACGAGCGTCTTGCTCTAATTACAATGAGAACTGAAAAGTGTACTATGGGGAATTTTATCGAACTATGCCCATTTCAGTAGGCGCTTAGGCACGGAAAATGTTTGTTGTGAGGCGCTCATGACTTTGCAATCGCCCAGGTTTATGCCTCTAGTCCTTGACCAATATGAAACGTGTCATTTCTCACATCGCTTCCCCATCGTCGCTTATTATAAAGTACAAATGCGTGGCTTTATGAATGAATAACATGACTTCTTAAAGGTTATAAAAGATTATTCACACTTTCTCCAGTATTTGCTCACAATGCAGCCTAATCTGCAATGCTGTAATGGGGTATACGCCTACATGGACCTCTGCCATTTTTTGTCATGGACGAAAGCCAACCAGCCCCAAAAGGAGAGGCACACATCTGCTAATTGGGCAGCACTCGTTGGCAAAACTCAAAAGCGTTTGTATCCGCAGCTGAGTCCTGTTGCCAGTCAACATTAAATATCTGCGCACAAACATGGTGCTTGAGCCATGAAAAGTTTGAGATATAAAACCACTAACTAGTTTGTTACGTTAGATATTATCAGTATAAGAACGATAATGATCTATTTAATAGACCCAACTGTGGACCTTTAGGGAAAAAAAAGCTTGCCAAGGCATCTGAGCAACACTTGGCTCCCTCTGTGAAATTTGCCTAGTGCGGTAAGTTAACCCTTACCACTTCGCCGGGCCAAGCTCCGTAGATATAGAGAGCCAAGATTTGGGCTTTTAGTTCCACCAATATAAAAATGTATAACAAAATAAATAAAAATTCTTAATGTAAAAAAAAAAATGTTGAAAATCTATTAAGCATTTAAAAAATGCTTTATTCAAAAAATAAAGCTTTTTTCCAATCATTTTCATCTGTTCTCTCCATCCTGAGATGGCCATACAAGTAAAGCCCCAATACCTTGTCAAATTGGCTTCCCCATGCAAAGGATCATGCCGTCGGCAGGGGGTTAGCGTTGGCTAGAGCAGTGTTGCAGCCATCGATAACCCTTTGATGTATAGGGCTATGGGAGAAAAGACCCTATCGCCAGCTTTTTGCCTTTTAATAAACCTTCCCTGATATGACCCCGCATGTTCAGAAATATGATATAAAAAGCAGGCTAAGGCTGAGTATACACATTTTACAAGATTTATCTTCAGATCATCTGTCATAATCATCGGCTGAAAAGATCGTGACTGTGTAAATTCTATGGACACAGCCGTTTGTGACTGCTTACACACTGCAGAATTGGAACGACATTGTTCCATCGTTGAACAACATTTTTTGTCCGTTTATAAAATCAAATGAAATGATACAATGTGCTTTTGGAACAATAAACGTTCATCATTGGAGCGTACACACTAATACAGGGGCAGGCTGGGCTGGGGGGTATCTGCTCCCAGAGTCTGTCCCATAATGGTTTAGGTCACATTATGGGACACCTGCATTTTCTTTCTTTTAAAATGTTTCTGATAGGCTGCTGACTCAAATCTTTCCCCCCCGGGCTAAAATTTGCCAGCCCTCAGCTGAATGCGATATCAGGCCAAACGGTTGTTTGTGATTGGCCCGATAATCAGGTGAAAAACCTGTAGTGTGTACCCAGTCTTACTTAGGGCAAGCTTTTCTCTGTCATCCCCACAGAGGTGTCCTGTATGGTTTTAAACCGTCCATAACAGGCAAATGCTGCAAGTTTGATTAATCTTTTAGTGGCTGTAACAAATCATTCATCATCTATTTATATAGCGCCACTAATTCTGCAGCGCTGTACAGAGAACTCACATCAGTCCCCTGCCTCATTGGAGCTTACAGTCTAAATTCCCTAACATAGACAGACAGAGAGAGAGACAGACAGACTAGGGTCAATTTTGTTAGCAGCCAATTAACCTACTAGTATGTTTTTGGAGTGTGGGAGGAAACCGGAGCACCCGGAGGAAACCCACGCAAACACACAGCGCGAACATACAAAATCCACACAGATAGGGCCATGGTCGGGAATCGAACTCATGACCCTAGTGCTGTGAGGCAGAAGTGCTAACCACTAGGCCACTGTGCATGTAACAAATCCATAAATGTCTTTAGGTGCCTTAGTACTACGTTTCCCAAACAAGCTGCTCCGCAATAGCTTTTGGTGATTGAGAATTCATCTACTTCTAATTCCTATGTATCATTTATTTATTTTTCTAATTAATTAAAATTGTAATAATTTTTTTTATTCATTGGTGAGGGGGGGGGGGGGGGGGAGGGGGAGAGAGGAATGTCTTTTTTTTTTTTTCACCAAAGAGGTGACAACTATTTATAATAAAGTTTTTTTTCTTCCTTATGTAAAAAAAAAAAGAAGACTAAAGCGATGATTTCAGAACTCACTGTTTGCACATGTTTAATTTACAGCGGTTTATACATCTATTAACAACACACCTGTGTATTGTATGGTCATCTATACCAAATACTGTATCCAGGGCAGCTTCACTGTAATTCTACCTGCCTTGTTAAGCATGAGTAAGACAATGGATTTAAGTGACAATTTTTCCAGGAAAGATTCTCCTTTGCTGCATGTAAAAAGCCATTCGAGCTTGTAGCCTGTGCAACGTGTCTGAGGGCATCTGTAATTTTCTAGTAATATCAGTATTTGTCACGGTACACAGGTCTTTCGTGAACTTTGGTCTTCCTCCCTTCCGGTTTGACATTATTCTGGAGATATCTGACAGTTTTGTGAAGTGTAGAAAAAATTGCAGCAATCTTACATCATAAGAGATAACAGCTTTTTCTCGCAGTTAAATTCGCTTTCGATGAAGTATCTGCTCAGGTAAAAATCCTGCGCTTAACACGAAATGCATACATTATAAAGGGTGGGACAAATATATCATTTTTTAGTACTTTGCCCATTTTGAATGCTTTCTTTTGCCCAAATCACTGTATGATCACAGTGTGATCCCATCTTTCAATTTAACCCTTGGTACTCCACTTCCTGTCCAAAACCATCAGTTCTATTTGCATCCACAATGTTATTCATAATTAACCAAACAAGGGGGCATTTATTTTATTCTGATTTTTAGAGATAGTAGTGTAAAATTCATTTGATTTGTTCAAAAATGGATTGGATCCTTTCTGACAAGAAACATTCTCCCCTCCTATTCTTGATTGGTGGCACCCAATGGGAAATAGAACTTTCAGATTTGGAGTGTGGCCTTGATTTAATGTGAGTCCACACCATACTTGCCAACTCTCCCGGAATGTCCGGGAGACTCCCGCATTTCGCCGGAGTCTCAAGGACTCCCTGGAGAGTGTGGCAATCTCCCAGATCTGCACACTTCCTAGTGAAGTGGGCAGAATTAGGTACAAAACGCCGCGTTTTGCCCTACGCCAAAATGGCGCGATTTTCAGAGCCCGGCCCCCTGCACGCCCACTTTCCCCGGCAGGCTCCCGGATCGTACGTGCCATAAGTTGGCAAGTATGGTCTACATGGTTTGGGCCGTTGGGTAAATAGTTAATGGATTTGGCAGGAGTCAGTCCTAGATTTTTTACTTACAGTCTTGGGAGGTACGAAGGAATGTTATAAATAATGATGAACAAATGAAAAGAGCTTTCTAGTCTACATAATTTTGTATTCAACCGCCCTATAATTGGACATTAGAGGGGATCTCTACTATAGGACCCCCACCATATATTACATACAAAATATTGTAAAAGAATTCCCATGTGAAAAAAAATGCTTTATTTAAATAATAAAGCATTTATTGACTACCGGTACTTCATAAGTATTTTTAAGTAATAAACATTTACACACTAGTTATTTTGAGTGTTTTTTTTATTTTTTATTTGTTGTTCAGAAACTACATGTTAAAAGACTTTTGTTCAACGTGCTTCTAATTTTCTGTTATTATAAAAAAAAAAAAAAAAAAAATTTTTTTTTTTTTTTTTACAACCTTTGTGAAATGATTTGCCAGAAACGAATCACTGAGATTTGGAGACTCTCGATATTTACCGAATTGGTTTGGTCATTTCTAGTGGTGATGACTCAGTTTCTGTTTAAATAATTACTCTCTAAATCTCATCAGTAAAAAATAATCTTGTTTGCAAAGCGATTTGTGATGTATTTGAGAATTATTTTGATCTAGTCCCCTACTCAGAGTTTTTAAGGGAGTACACTATTTTGGTTGAGTGCGCATAAGCGCTCAGTCTTTGCATGGAACAGAAATAGCTGAAACAGAACTTTCACAAGGGATCCGTGGGCCCTATGATGATCGTCAGGGCCATTGTCATGGCTACTCTAAGCCAGACCACCATTACCATAATGTATGTCAATAGACATTCACCATGTGTTGCACCAACTGGCTGTGTGATTGGTCAGTCGTTGCAATCCTCCTTATAGTTCCATTTGTGCTTTTTCCTCTCTGCGACTTTGCCAGAATTTAACGCCTTCTCTAGACAATGTTTTATGTTGTTATTCCTAAGAACCAGTGAATATAGAACAGACAGGACATTAATTAAGTGGTCAGATCTGCAGTTTCCCATGAATTCATGGTACAATTTCTGCTGTTTCACACATGATTCGTTTTTAATTAGGTCAGATCTGTAGGCAGTGGTTCATCGGGTTTTATGTAGAGGATTTATTATTTGGAGATAATAAATTATTTATGGTCCATAAACCGTATTTTTATTGATCTATAATTTTACTTTAAATAAAATAATTGAAATGCAAGACCTATACATTTATTTTTTTTTAAATTTGGGAAATGTTCCTAGATGACGCAGTTAGAAAGCGCAGCAACATGTATAATATAATGCTTCTATAATTGCAGGGAATACACTAAAACATTTCACTAGAAGAGTCCCCTCTGCTGTTTTGTATCATGTTGTATCTACAGGTGTCCTCCTGTATAACATATAATTATGTGGTATAGTACTACTGCATATAAGTAGAATGTAAATAATTCATAGAATATCTTACCGGCATTGCTGAAAATCATCCCAGCAAAACCGTTATTGGGGGAGATTTCTGTGCCACAAGATTAGGCGGGATGTATCCCAACAATTTATGGGTAACTAGAAAACTGTTGAACTCAGCCAACTATGTGAAATGAGGAGTTTTCTATAAACTATATTTTAATTGCAAGTAAAACAAATTTGCTATAATTAAGCTTTATTTTCAAATATACTTCTATTAGTTTATGGTTATAGTTGTATTTATTACAGCATTTTAATACTGCAAATGTTGAGAAGCACTGCAGTATATTATGTGTGCTCTAAAAATTTACAGTCGAATGCAGCTCTTGATAAACAGTTCAAATATATGATCACTGGTTGATCATGATGGAGAACACTGAAAATGTACTAATGCAGCTTCCCACCAAGAAAAATCTGCAAGCGTCGTAAGAGAAGCACAGTTGTCGCGGTAACTCGGCGAGGAATAAAATGCGGTTCTCTTCTGAATGTCAATTATTTAGGTGTACACCCAGCTACACGAAGGCAATCCACGATATTCGGTGTTCCTGATTGCCGGTACCTATGTCAGATGTTTCGCAGTGAAAATGTTCTTGTAGGAAAACGGTCTACAAATGTTTGTTCCTATAATTGATTAGAGCCATGGCGCTCAAACACCCAAAGCATTGGTGTTCTATTGCAATTGATAAAGTAATTGATAAAGTACCAGAGTAGTGTGTCCAAGCCTCTTGAGGTCTTCCTTCGCCTATAGCGGTATTCAATCTTTATCCTTGATAAGGCAATGGGAATAGGGCTAATACTACAGAAAATAAAAAGTGCTTAAAGTCCAAAGCAAGGCAGAATGGAATACTATATTTATACCTAAAAGTATGCATACAATCACTTATAAACTACAGAACAGATAGGAAGGTACAAGAACAACCTGAAAAGCAGAGGTCTATCCTCAGCATGTGACGGGGCATGTGGGTACAGAAGAGGTCCTCTTCTGAGCATGGGGGCACATACTTAAAGCGGCATCAGTGGGGCCCTATCCAAATTTTGTTATGGCGCCCGAGGAAGCCCTGTTCCGCCCCTAGCTATAAGTGCTAACTTGAGAACAAAACCAGATGCAAAAAGAAATAGATTCATGGTGAATGATCTATCAGCAACATTATTTTTTTAAACAGGTTGATTGCAGTATCCTTCCATAGTGATATAGATAGGAAGTCAGTGATACTATACAGAAAAATGTTTCCTGACATTCCCCCTGCCCAACAATCACAACCTTATCTGAAATAACTTCAATTCTGATGAGCTCGTTGAAGTTCTACTTGTATACTTGCGAATGATATTAGTAATACTTTTATGTTGCAGCGCTCCGGGCCTGATTTTTCAACAGGCTTCCTAGTCTGCAGCCTAGGGTGCTAGGCTTTTGTGGGGAGGCAGCAAACATTATGGGGGAGCAAAATTGTAGCATGAGTAGGTATAAACTGAAATTCATTTTAAGATATAAGAGAATAGTTGTTCCCCAAAGTAAAGAAGAAAACATGAAAGAAAAATGTAGGAAGGTTTTAATCTCGACGTATTCCCATGGTAAAGGCTGAAGACAAGGAGTCAACCTTGGGCGGGCGCTGGAGAATAAGTGAGTAGGAGAGACAAAGATGGCGACAGGTGAAGATGTGACAGCCCCCCCCACCTCCACATCTTAACCTTCAGTTCATGCCTCCGTTCCTCTATACAGTTTGGATTTTAATTAGAGATGCTCAGGCTCGGTTCCTCGAGAAACACACACACCCGAATTTAGGGGATCTGAGTACCGAGCCGAACTGGTTCGATACTTTCACGCGCCCTCGTAATCGAAAACGAGACAAAGCGTCATCGTTACGTCGTCGGATCTCGCGATTTTTAAGATCCAACATAACGGCGGGTGGGAGGGAGGGCGGACCCCAGGACCATTCCATCTTGCACCATTTTTCTTTTCTGCCACTGTTGTGTGCCAATGTGTCATAGATGCCGTGTGTTTGTGTCGTTGCTCTGTCGCTTACCATCCAGCCAGGTCACTGCAGTATTTGTCTGAAAGTGTATGAAAATAATATTGTGACCTGTGAGGTTGTCAAAATTGACTGCAAATGACTTGAAATTAGTGTTATTGAGATTACTAATATAATATATATGTAGGAACAAAAAAGAGCAAACATATGAGATTTTAGCATATTTTATGATTTTTTCTAAAAAAAAAAAAAAAACACACAAGGGTGGTTTTGCCAAAACCAAAACCAAAACTTGAAGCTAATCCAGATCAAAAACTAAAACCAGTTCACGGGGGTCAGTGAGCATCTCTAATTTTAATGAAAATGAAATAAGTGACAAAGATTGCCATGACCCTTTTAAAAAGCCAATTGGAGCGGAGTTTCGAAAACACAGGAACATAAGCAACGTGGAGGTGAAGGGAGCCTGATATTAAATTTAAGTATGAGTTAGTTTTTACCTATTGTGTATTAGCCTGTCGTGGTGCTGGTTCACCAAAAAGTCTGCTAGCTTGTATTTGTTTTATGATTATTTTTAAGTCTGAGTTTTGAAAGCCTCTAAATATAAAGATTTACTCGCTAAAGTTCACAGTCTTCCTTCTGCCTATTGATGTCAAAATGTATTTGTCTAGCGGGTGATTCGGAGGGAATTGTGTGGGTGTCGCTGTATTTCCTCTTTGTGTCACAACCGATAAAGCTCCACAATTAATTTGAGCCGGCACATAATTAAAAAGAAACGGGGCAAATATATTTTAGAAGTGAATTATTCCAACGTCATGTCGGAAAATGTAGTTGACATTTTATTTGGGTCGTTAGCATTTAATGCAGTCTGTGGATCATTTGGATAAATATTACATAACTCCGTCAATTCGCTCCACGGAGGGTGGTGTTTTGATAACAAAAAATACATTTTAATTAAATTTTTGCTTTTAAAGGAACAATAACTGGTCATTTTAAAGTGGATGCCCACCATCAGGTGACTTCCATTTATTAGCTATAATGTGTGCTTCTGCAAATATTACTAAATATAGTGCTTTATATTACTGGCTTCCTCCTTGCTAATCTTTGGCACCTATTTATTTCATAAAATTAAGTTAATTAGTTATGCAAAGCTGTCTGTCTGATGATATAAATACATGTCAGGAAACCATAGAAAACCTACAAAGAAAAAGCATTGTGTTTAGGAAAGACAGGTACACCTAAATAAATTGGTCATCTAAAGATAGGAAGCCCTTAAAATGGCAATGTGTTTTGGCATTAATAAATACATTGAATTTCTAATTGGCCTTTCTAAAAATATAAACAGATGAAATCTCTGGAAACTCCATTAACGCCAATGAGTTGGTTTGCAATGCAAAGTGAGTTTGAGGTCATCAAAAGGGCTTTTCTAATCGTACAAATACGTCCACCTAGCCGGTTTTGCACAAGATACACCCCATTTCTTTTGAAGATGATATATTTTGCACACTCGCGAATGCCCCCATCTTGGCCCACAAATACGCTTTCAAAGTGAATTTTAACAGAAATAAGTGTATGATGTCACCAAACAGCATTGGCCCTGGTGATTTTGCAAATGATCTTAAAAATCTAGCATAGAAGAAAACATGGAATACAGACCCAACTGCATAACTGCCAAAATATTGAGTAATCTCATGTGCATCTAAGCACATAATGTACGATGCTGGTCTAGGAGACCTTGGGGCGCTCCAATCGCTGTCATCATCATGGCAAGTCACAGGATGGCAAGGAAGGTGTGGGGTGCAGGCCTCAAAGGAGCCATGACACAGAGGGGGCGGGGGCCAAATAGCAAGGCGCAAAAGCATCCTGTACTGTGCTTGGGAGTTCTTGTCGGGACATGAGTCTTTCAAAGAAATAAAAGACTCATGTCCCGAGTTTGTGAGGTCATGTGATAGCCCCCGGCATTGCCTGGGAGCGGCTTTGCACCAGCTGCCACATAGAGCCACTAAGAAGAGTTAGGGCGGAAGGTCACCAGAGCTCAAGAACCCTAGATAGAAGAGAACGTGGGGAAGGAGCCAATAGCCTAGAGCCTAGGTGGAGAGCCTCATAACATGAGACCCTAGGGAAGAGAGATACCCAGGAATGTCTGAGAGTTTCTCATAAGGGAGGTGCCTGAGCTCAAGGGATACTAATCTGTGTAGAGGAGGGGTGAGTTAGACTGGGAGTACACTAAGGAGCATGTCGTCGGAGCCTAGGCTATGAAAAGCCATGTGTGTGAGGAGGGATGAGATGCAATTGAGAGTGCAAAAATAAGGTGTCAGAGCTTCATGCAAAAGTTAAAAGGAGCAGACCCTGAATGAGGGAAATGTTTTATTTGCATAAGAGCAATAGTTGATTAAGTAAATGTGCATGTAAAATAAAGAGTTTATTTTGTAATAGAGATGGTCTGGTGTCCAACTTGCTAATCATCTATTGCTCTGCACCAAGTTACCCCTGTAAAACATGCATGTGCAGGACCCTTTCGTCATTAATGCCCACACGCAAGAGCTAGCAAGGGCAAAGAAGAGCGTGCAAGTGAGGGCAGCTCTACCTACACATGCACCCCGAGACCATACACAGTGAAAGGGGGGGGGGGGAAGTTACACAGCAATTGATAAATGTGTCCAATTTATGGAATACTAATTCTAGAAAGTCCCAAATATTTTTGGACAAAATATAAATGTTTGTGTATAAAGAAAGGAGGAATTAGCAATGTGTAGTCTTATCCTGGCTTCCCACTGCAGCATTTTCAACAGCGCATTTCTGGTATTTGCAGTACGTGGTAATCTGGGTAGCTGTATAATTCTGTGCACGGCTCCTCTTCTCCATTACACAGTGACATAAAATGGAGAAGCTACACCTAACTGCACTGCTTCTTAAACATTATTATTATCAGTATTGTTATCTTTTATTTATAAGGCGCCACAAATGGTTTGCGCCGCCGTACGTGATTTTACTACTATTGGCAATAGAATAGGAACACTGCTCTGCTAGATAGATTTGTGTATGAACACTCTATGTCCTCCTCTGTTCTTGTGCTGCAACACCTGTTTTACAAGGTGTTTTCTATATTTTCTATGATTTATATCTAAGGCATTAGTTTTTTGCTAGAGTAAATGGTTTTTTTTTTCCTTTTCTGTCGTTTTCTACTTGACCAGTCTACCAGCTGTCACATATGCAATATCTGTGCTACAGACCCTATGGGCCTGATTCATTAAGGCACACAAAACATAAGTCAATTACGCTCTTTTAAGTGCACATCATTCAGGCATATGCACATCTTTATTTAACTACAAGCGAGTCTGAAGATACCCTTCTTGTCGTACGCGGCTCTAGGTGCACTCAGTCACATACGTCTAATACGTATGTGAAATATAAAGCCCCAAAAGAACGCACAGAAAAAAATAAGTATTCAGCTTTTGTCATCTGTTAATAATAAAGTCATTAATGAAAAAACATTTTTAAAAAGTGTTTTTTCCCATTCCCATTCTCCCCATCCCAATAAAATGCATGTCTACTGTACATAAAGTGCATGTCTACTGTACATAAAGTGCATGTCTACTGTACATAAAGTGCATGTCTACTGTACATAAAGTGCATGTCTACTGTACATAAAGTTCATTTTTACAGTTGCTCCTGATTGCAAACACATGTTTTAGCATACATACGCCACCGTCATAGCTATCACTCGGCATTTACACCTGGGCTGTAGCTGGTGCGAGTGATACCACAGAAAAACACATACCTTTGCTATGCACAAAGCTTGAATCGGACGTTACTGCATGTCAGCATTTCCCTCCCTGTACCACCCATGTAATCGTAGCCTGTCGCAAGGGTCCTTTAGTGCTCGAAAATTATTTGGATGTTGCTGAGTTCACTGGCGTATAATCTGGTTCGGGGCATGAGCAGAGTGATTTTCAACAAAATACAGCACATATTGGCATTTACGTTCCTTGACGAATCAGGCCCTGTATGAGTGGGCAAATTCATATTTTCTCGAGTTTAATGGCCCAAATTTCCATCATATGATATATATATATATATATATATATATTTATTGGGAAGATACCGGGTTTTCTGTCCCGATTCTACCCACTTCACACTGGCTGGCCATCCAGGGGTGCCATACTATGCCAGAGAAGCCTACCCAGTACCTAGTAGGTTCGTATAGTCACTTAGGCAAATGCAGTAAGAAACGTACAACAGTACATTTATTGTAATAAAAACAACACTATAATATTATATACACACAGTAAATAAATGCCAGGCGGGTTTACCACATTATCTGTCCCTTACCCCACTAGCTTAAGGAGTTAGTCACCTGGCTGTCCTGACTTGAAGACCCATTGATCTGCAGATGTATTCCAGTGGTAGAGAACGGCAATTCAAAACCAGCCATCAATCCCCAAAATGAACACCTCCTTCCTCCCTGGAGTGGCTCCATATATCCAGGGTCAAAGTTCAACAATGATTTTCCCTCCCTGTGTAAACCTTTGGCTCTCTCCCTCTTAAACATTGGTGGGTGCTAGATCAGGAGGGGGTTGGAGGAGGGAGTGGAGATGAGCTGTGCTTCCACAGAAGCTCTCTTACTGGGTTGTAGATGAAATGTCTGGACTAGTCTTGTGGAGGACAATGGGTACTAATTGGCCTCCCCCACCTCCAAAGATAATATAGCAGTCAGCCCCTCCTGAAATTAACCTCTTACACTAATTTGTGACATCACAGGGTCCCTAGCTGTTCCAAGCTTCCTCTACAGAAAGGAGAGGGAAGATGAATGCAGCTCCAGCCCCCTCACCTGTATCCTGGTCACCACCTGATCCTTACCCATAACCCACCTGGTTTCATTTTGAGAACAATGCATAACAGCATCACTGAATGTAACAACAAACATGTTTTTACAATGGTTAACATGGAATGAAGAAGTCTCTTATATAAGCATGACTACAATGTCCACTTATCCACATGAAATTAGACACTGCAGTTGTACTCTGTTGAGCTGGGGAAAGCAACAGGGCTATAAAAAGTACACGTTATATTCCACATTATTTATATATATATATATATATATATATATATACACACACACACACACACACACACACACACACACACACACACACACACACTCTGTTTCCCAGCACACCTGCCCCTATACCAAGTGGAAGTGTGTGTGATATATTTGAAAAGTAACATAATGACCTACATCAGTGAACCACATTATGTTACTCTAATATATAAAGAAGACAAGCTACAGAGCGGGAGTTGACATATTAATCAATTAATACTCCAGCACTGAGGTTGTTTCCATAACCGAGGTAAGATTGCCTCCCTCCAGCTCCGACAGCACATACATTATTGTCAAGGATGTGTAGGATATGTATCTAGGGTAATGATTTATACATACAGGCGATTCTAGCAAATACGATTAGCGCTCATTGGCAATATTTGTTTGATATTAAGTTAAATAATTCAATAAATAATGTGACTAGTAATTTAAATATTACTACATATAATTGAACACAGCAGTTCTGTATATAAACATAAGGATTATTCCAATGCATAGTAGAAATGTATTTTTACCTACCTGTATCTATATTCTCTTTTATTGTTTTACTATAAGCATTATTAATAATAATAATAATAATAATAATAATAATATAGTATGAAATATATTTACAGATAGATAGAAACACATTCTTAACATTCAGAGAGAACCTATTAATGAGGTAATATTTGATGTAGAAATAGAGTGTCTAGGAAATAGCAAATGATACCACTGAGAATATATAGGTTACAAGGTTTAAAATTTAAAAATGTCCTGAAAATATGCTGGTTTCTGGAGTCCATGCTATGCAGACATGCATTGGTTCCCTGCCTTTGTTGCATTTTATTTTTAATTGTAATGTAAGACTAACAGTTGTTAGTTACTTGTTGCCCTCATTTGTGCTTTAGTGCATTTAGTCCATGCACGGATGAAGAAAAAAAAAAAAAGGGAGGTGTGACTGCATTTTGGCTGAATTATCCAGCTCGTGTGTTGCTTGACTGGGCACACAGTACAGAGAGCCTCATGTGGCAAGCGATCCAGCTCTCTCTGTTGCCTCAGGACACTACAGGAGTAAGGCTAATGCACAGCCACTGATCCGAGCCTCCTTCTCTACCTGATCCAACCTATACATTTACACTAAAAATGTCAGACCTTGAGAGCAGCTTTGACGATGCCTCTTGCCTCTCTCCACAGAGTCCAGGCTCCCTGTCACCCACTAAAAAGCAGAACAAGGAGACCACTCTGACAGTGAGTACCATCTAAACCTTGTTACTATGACGATAGGCTAGAAGAGCATAAAAGACAATTGCATTTATTTAGCTAGAGAAGTTACAACTGCAAAATAAATAAACGCTTGTTTGCATCCCCCTTAAGCCATTTACAGATTTTTTTTCCCCTCTATTTTATTAATAAAAGATACATGGAACAATAGCTTTGCAGAGAACAAGCCTGTGGGGGGAAGTGGGAGGTGTAGCCATTAATACACCATTTCAATTAGCAGATTTTTTTTATTTTTTTTTTGTCCATGATCTGAATTTTTTAAACCTGCTTCCAAGCTAAATATGGAAAGCAGGAAACAGAAAAGGCAAACAGAGAATTGCTTTTCTTTATTATAATGTAGAACACTTGTTAAGGGATCCCAGGAAAGATGCTGAGAGCGTGGCTGCAAAAAAATTATACCGTAGGAGATTCCCATATATATGGCTCTTGTAGTGTATCACTGCACCCCTTGTTTATACAGCCATGTTTACATTCTATATCCGTAGTGAGTCTTCCTTATGGTGATATTTGGGATCTATTGTAGGTAGAACACTGAGAATTTCTAACGGTTCCAGGTTCTGTCATTTATGATTTGCAATATTCTATTTTTTTTCCCTTCAGTTGTGTACAAACTCCTTGACCTGTAAGCACTTAGACCTGTTCATTGCAACACATTACAGCATGTACCATATTGCAAAATGTGTACGTTGAAGCCACAGTACACAGATGTACAGGCAGAGATACAGCAACACAGGTGTTTCATAATCTGATTTAATTAGATGTCAGCCTGCTTGCAAAATACTCTATACTGCATTGAATAGTAACTGTTCATGGTTTTTCATTTGAAAAGGTGCAACTTTAAGACCTTAATTCTGATTCTTTCTAGACCGGGTAATGTGTTTATGTAGCATTCAACTTATACATATTTTTGCTGTACAGCCCACTTCTCTGCAAAACCAATGTTTACACAACAGGTGAACAAGGAGGCATTCATTTGTACATGGAAGAGAATGGCCATATGCAGTGGCTTGGAATAGGCTGTAGTATAGCGGATAATATGCATATGCTGATGAATGTCAATTGGAATTCCCTCAGTGTGATTTGTGTAACGTTACATAAGACCAGCCTCTGCATTGGCCACACAATATTTATATCTTGTTAGAAGGGCTGCGGATATGTCCGTTACATTTATATATACCTATTAAAATACTCTCCAAATATTTAAAATACGTTCATTCTCTAATCATTTTACACATTTTCTCACTGTAGAGAAGTATTTGACACCATAGAGTCTATTTGTTATAAGGAGAAACCCTTTTCTTCTGCAAAAACGGGCGTTTTAGCCGGATTGTAGAGAAGGATGTTATACATGAGTTTGACAATTACATGACCAACGTTTATAAGTTCGACACCGTAATAAAGACAGGGTTTGAGCATCGACAATAATAAAATTGACAGTATTATTAGGTTGAAAATTGAACTGTAGGTGGTATTAGGTGAAGAAGTCAAATGTCAACAGTTCAAATGTCAACACTATTATTAGGTGGACAATAATACCCCTAACCCTAATCATATAATACCATCGACATTTGTATTGTCAACCTAATAATGTTATCGACTTTCTGAATGTTGACCAAAGAATGTCTAGCGGTCAACCGCATACCAGAGATAGGGTTTCTAGCTATTTACCATGCCCTGTGATAACTTTCACTGTTCTCCTCTTATAGCAGCACGGTGGCATAGTGGTAGCACTTCTGCTTCACAGCACTGGGGTTCAATTCCCGACCATGGCCTTATCTGTGTGGAGTTTGTATGTTCTCCCTGTGTTTGCTTGGGTTTCCTCCGGGTGCTCCAGTTTCCTCCCACACTCCAAAAAACATACTAGTAGGTTAATTGGCTACTATCAAAATTGACCCTAGTCTCTACCTGTCTGTCTGTCTCCCTCTCTGTCTGTGTGTGTGTGAGTGTGTGTGTCTATATTAGGGAATTTAGACTGTGAGCTCCAATGGGGCAGGGATAGATGTGAATGAGTTCTCTGTACAGCGGTGCGGAATCAGTGGCGCTATATAAATAAATGGTGATGATGATAATGATAGCTAAATCCATCTCATGATGGCGATAACCTGGGTTCAGTAGTTGAAAAAATATTGCTTTATTATTAAAATGTTGCATATTTTCCTTTTTTTTTATATTATTTTTTTAAAGGTTTTTTTTTTCCCTTTTTTTTATTTTTTATCGAAAGTGGAACTGGAAGTCTGAATTTGGGCTTCTAGTTTCAGTGTGCACGAGTGAACCGGCAGACCAGGTCACACCTGGACCTAAGGCTTGCTGGCGATGTGGTAAGATTATTCTCATCGCTTCCAGTCCAAATCGCCGGGGAGCGGAGTATCACTCATCTGCCCCTGCAAATTTTAAACGTAAATTGAGGCGAGAGAAGATTTTATATTTCTGCAATAAACAGTGATATAGAAATCTTTCATATTGTCTTCTGATTGTACATAGACTCCCATTAAAACGCGTCAGCGACTCTGCAGCAGTAACAAGGCCAAGGGTGATGTCACACGGGTGCTTTTTTCAGCCATACCACAGTTTACAAGATTTTTTGATTGCTTCTGAATGTGTGACCCTTTTAAAGGTAACTGCATTTACTGAGAGCCCGAAGCTCTATGTGACAGGGCCTCCCATAATACAATGGATTCCTATGGAACAGCACTTGACAGGAGCACTTTTTACACTTGGCTAAAATGCTGAAGGCAGTGTGTAAAAAAACCTGCTTCAGCGATTAATTTTTACTTGTGACAGCACAGGTCTGATTCGTCTTAGAACGCGATGTGAACACAAATTGCATTTATAAAAACGTATGTAACTTGGACGCATGTCCCCCCGTATTCAAGCACAAGCGGATCTCAAGAAATGTTTCCATTCGAATATGAGTACAAGTAGGGTCTGGCTATACGATACTTGCCGTATGCAGACAGAACAGACTGCAGGATACGCACATGCATATGTGCAATATTAAGTCCCAACAGACCGCATGCAAAAAAATATAATTTTATAAAATAACAATTTAATACTGTGATCATTAATAAAAAAATATATGTAAAACATATTTTTTTACATGACACAAATCAGGATGTTCTTGCATACTATACATAAATGCATTTTTACTAGAGATGCTCGGGCTCGGTTTTCCAAAAACCGAGCCCACCCGAACTTAGGGGAGTAGACTCGCTAGCCAGCTCGGTGCTTTCGGGCGTCCTCGTATCTGAATCGAGGCAAAACGTCGTTGTTGCGTTGTCGGATTTCGCAGGTTCTTGGATTCCATAAGTACCTCCCTCCACAGGAGATCCAGTGCCATTGCTCATACAGAAACAGGGGTAGCAGTGTTCTTGTCACTCTCCATTCTCCAGTGACATTGCTCAGTGCCATTGCTCACACAAAAACAGGGGTAGCATTGTTCTTGTCACTCTCCATTCTCCAGTGACATTACTCAGTGCCATTGCTCATACAGAAACAGGGGTAGCATTGTTCTTGTCACTGTCCATTCTCCAGTGACATTGCTCAGTGCCATTGCTCACACAAAAACAGGGGTAGCATTGTTCTTGTCACTCTCCATTCTCCAGTGACATTGCTCAGTGCCATTGCTCACACAGAAACAGGGGTAGCAGGGTTCTTGTCACTCTCCAGTGCCATTGTTCAGTGCCTTTGCTTGCACAGCAACAGGGGTAGCAGGGTTCCTGTCACTCTCCAGTGCCATTGTTCAGTGCTTTTGCTCATACAGAAACAGGAGGGGTAGCAGTGTTCTTGTCACTTGACAAAAATTGACTGGAAATTAATGTTATTGAGGTTAATAATAATAATGTAGGGATTAAAAAAGAGCCAAATTATGTGATTTTAGAAAAAAAAAATCGGTATTTTAGAAAAAAATCGGTATCCAAATCATGCAAGGGTGGTTTTGCCAAAACCAAAAGCAAAACGCGAAGTTAATCCAGATCCTAGACCAAAAATACGGGGGTCAGTGAACATCTCTCTAATTTTTACAGTTTCTCTTACTTGCAACCAGATGTTGTGGCATGCATACGTGTCAGTCATCACTACCAGTCGGCACTTACACGTGCGCTGCAGCTGGTGCAAATGATCCGGCTAAAAAAACATGTACTTGCCGGCAGTCATAGTGTCATTTGTGCACGGACATGAATTGCATACAATTGTCCTTTTCTGAGCATGTGCAGACCACTTTCACGCATGATACGCCACGCAACGGGACTTCCGAAGACGAATCAGGCCTCGTGTGTCTTAAATGTATTTGAAGCAGTTACATTTATCTGCCACCTTGACTACTGCACCCTCTCCGCTGTCTGGCCTTCCCCTCATCGGTTTATCCCCTCTCAATTCTGTCCTAAATCATCATCGTCATCTTTGTTTATTTACATAGTACCAACATATTTCACAGCACTTTACAGAGAATGTTTAATCATTCACATCAGTCGCTGTCCCAAAGGAGCTTACAGTCTACATTCTGTACCACACAAACACACACACTAGCTTCCATTTTGTCAGCAGCCAATTAACCTATCAGGGTGTTTGTGGGAGGAAAGCACCAAGCACCTGGAGGAAACCCACCAAAACACAGGGAGAGCATACAAACTCCACACACAGGGGCGGGCTGGGCCGGAGGGCAATGATGCGGCCGCATCCCGTGTTATGAGATGCGGCCGCCTGTGTGCCCCCCTGCCTGAAGTATCCCAGCCCGCGCCTGTCCACACAGATAGTGCCCTGGTTAGAATCAAAGCCATGGCACCAAAAGTAAAAATGTTAACCACCATTTTTCTCCCATACGAAAAAGAGAGACTGGTAGGTTAAATAACTTCTGATGAAATTAATCCTGGTATGTTTGTCTGTGTGGTAGGGAATAAAGATTGTAAGCTCCACTGTAAGCTTCATTAGAATAACGACAATTATTATTATTATTTATAAGGCGCCACAGAATCGGTAGTGCCGGATACAGAGGCAGGTAACAGATGTGTTAATACACATAAGTAGCACATTAGTGTGAGTAATGCTATGGGGACTCACAAAGAGTGCAGCAAAATAAATGACAGGACGTACAATTGCGTTCCTCCTATCGTTGTTACATCCAGACTTCTGCCATATTATACCCCAACCACACCACACAACAGAATGATCAAGCAGTAAGTGTGAGGGGCCAAAATGATGCAAATTATGTAATCAAGGCCCCTGCCCCACCAAGCAAGTGTGCAGGATGTGGGAGGAAGGCCTGCTCTCCCGGGAGTTCAGGGGAACTGCCCAAAATTCTGAAATGTCAAGTTTGGCGAGTATGGAATTCACAGTGTTTAACGGCATTCCGAGGAATAGGGAAGCAAAAGTAGAGCATGAAGACCATATTGCACTTCCGTGAAATGGTTTGTTCCACGGTGAACTTCGCTATGCTTGAAATTTTGCCACAATCTGCTCACTGCACCTTGATGCCTGTGAGGAGCTGAGACAACTCTTACATGCATTCAATGGTAGCAGTCTCTGCTACCTATTAGCTTATTTGATGCCTGAATAGAGAAACTGTGAAGGCAAATCCCATCAACAAATCCGTTTATAATAAACATACTCTGCTTTAAATTCAGTGGTTCTAGACCTAGAGTCTGCAAGTAATAAAATACTGTCAGGACTAAACTTTTGACATTGTACTGACACTATTAAGCTACACTAAAGTAAGTACACTAAAGTACCCGGGATCTCATTGTCTTATGAATTGAAGTTGTGTATGATTTCTGAGACTCCTTTTGCTGTAGGTGGTATATTTACTAAACTGAGGGGTTGAAAAGTGGAGATGTTGCCTATAGCGACCAATCAGATTCTAGTTATCATTTATTTAGTACACTCTACAAAAAGACAGCTAGAATCTGATTGGTTGCTATAGGCAACATCTCCACTTTTTCAAACCCGCAGTTTAGTAAATATACCCCTAGGATTCTGATCATTTCTTTTTATTGATATACATTTTTATGTTACTTAAAGGATTGGTCAAGTTTAGATTGTTTATAATGTGTTTAAAGATTTTTCCTCACCCCAAAACTAATTATTTTTGTCAGATTGTTGGGGTCCCTATTGACAGTAACATTCCCACGTTCCCTGCTGTCCTCTCTTTGTTTTAAGCAGTCTCAGCAGATGTCAATGCACCTCTCCCCACCACCTCCTTGGACTTTCTCTTTGCATGAATAGGAAGTTCATATGAGGAAGGGCTTCACCGCTAGCTTAGTCATTTTCTAACAGGTAAGAGGAGAGGGGCGTGTTATGGGACCATTACAATAGTCAAGGATTCTAGAGGATAGACTCCACCCATGTGATAAATATACTGCCCCTTTAAGTAAGGCATAAGACTGAGCTGTCTTTATTATATGTGTTACTATTGTATATTTACATTTTTTTATTACGTTGGTAGAATTGAGGCAATGAATGCACTTATGCGTATAAATCACACCTAGTGTAAAAGGAGTCGCACAGAATTTATAGGCCAAGGGTTGTGATAAGATCTTTATACTGTTACATATATTTTTGCAAAATGTTATTTATAGCTCTTTTCGTTAACACAATTTGCTGTGCAGTTAAGAGCTGCTAAGAACTCGCGCTGTACCCATAATTACTGCCAGGCGATGGGAACTGCTGATTGGAATGGATGAAAATGTATCGCCAACACCAGCTACCTTTTGTATCACAGGTACACCACACCTCTTAGATTGTAAGCTCACTTGGACAGTGCAATCTTTACATTCCGTTTGAAGCCCTGGTCCGTCATTTGTTTGTATCATGTGCCCTTCAGCAGGGGAGGGCTGGCAAATTTTTGCCTGGGGGGGGCGGGGGGTCAAAACTCGATTTAGCAGCCTATAAGAAACATTCTAAAGGTAAAAAAAATCTAGGTGACCCAGTCCAAGGGCCTGGGGGGGAAAGGGGGGGGGGATGCCTGCCCCCTGCCCCCTGCCCCCTGCCCCTGCACCTGCCCTTTAGTGTACATCGCGACGTAATATGTTGGTGCTCTATAAATGAAAGATAATAATACTAATACATGTCCACACACACACATACAAGTGTATCTATATGGGTGAGGACCAAGTAAGGGGACCAGGCTTTACAGACACACATTGGACTCAAAATATCTTAAGATCAAAAAACACAATTATTGATTGCCTGACCATAACCTCTCCCTGTTCTCTGGCTCAAATGTTGCCCACTACACACCTCTCTTTATAAATTAATCTCTGGCTCCCTGTCTTCAGCACTTCTCTCACTTTCTAACTCCCCCTCTTCAACATTTAACACTTCTCCTACTGTTTGGCTCTTATGTGTATTACACACAGGGGCTTATCTCTAGTTGGGCATATTCGTGCACTGAACATACACGCACCATAACAAAAAAGCTTACTTACGTGTATATGTTGATTCAAAATGTGTCCAACCAGCCTTTAGATGTGCAAATCAATTTACTTATGCCCCACTATAGCATAGAGGCCTGGCTTGGCAGTGTTATTAATAAATGCTAAAGTCGCAGTACCCCGTTTGTGCACAATATAGTAATCTGTGTGTGTTAGGGAATTTAGACTGTAAGCTCCAATGGGGCAGGGACTGATGTGAGTGAGTTCTCTGTACAGCGCTGCGGAATTAGCGGATTGGCGCTATATAAATAAACTGATGATGATGTAATGAATTGTCATGTACAAAAGAGAGAATCGTGTCATGACCGCTATTAATAGATGTGTAAGCCTTATTTCCAAATATAATATGTAATTAAATACACACTCCCCACATCTCTTGTTCAAATAGGAATCTTGTTTCCTGCAGTAGTTCAAATGGATGTATTAGTATTCATTGTTTGTGCTCATGCTCCGTATTTAAAGGCATACAGTGATGTACTTTCTACTTGAAACCATAATTCTTAATGTCCTTCCAAATCCTGTTGCGTGCAGCGTGCAGTTTAGCCTGTGTGCATGCATTGCAATCTCTTTTTTCCAGGGATCTTCATCAGTGAGATAAACTTATCTAAATCCCTTTTGCCCACAATCTATTTTTCATAAACCACATCTAAGAAAGAAAACAAATATTATTTATCAGGCAATCGCCGCAGCCTGCGGAGAAACAGTACTTGGTATTGTATCCCTCTAGTAGGGTGTGATCTTCATATCGGCCAAGGCTGTTGTACGTTTTACACAATCGAGTAATGAAACTTTCCTGCTGCTGCTGTGTTCTTTTGTGCTTGGCTCGCTTAAAACAGGTGTTGTGCTTCCCTGACTGCAGAAACAACTGTGCTGTTTTCAGTATCTGTGTCTGAGTTTTTAGAGAGTATTCCTTTGCCAGACAGAACCTCTTAAAATAATATAGATACAGATCATTGTTAAACAATCAATACCTTTGTTTAATTACAATCTAACTGCATGGGGAGCACGGAGGCACACGAGGAGAAGAAAAATGACCTTGTGTAGGAACGCTGAGATATTCGAGAGATTTTCCTTTTTGCATGCATTGATTCTGTTATCTTATTCTTGCCAGCTGGAATTTTCTGACAGTCTGTAGTATTATCTGTAGTATTCTGTATTTTGAGTTCATTCTTTGGCACATTGTGGCAACATGCTTTCTTAACTTAGTTGAAGTGAATTGGCCATGAAGGTTAGCTATACTGATACAGAGAGACCCTCTGACATATTTCGGTACACCAACTTTGTGACACATATCATCATCATCATCACCATTTATTTATATAGTGCCACTAATTCTGTAGCGCTGTACAGAGAACTCACTCACATTAGTCCCTGCCCCATTGGGGCTTACAGTCTAAATTCCCTAACACACACACAAATACAGAGACACACAGACACAGACTAGGGTCAATTTGTTAGCTGCCAATTAACCTACCAGTATGTTTTTGGAGTGTGGGAGGAAACCGGAGTACCCGGAGGAAACCCACGCAAACACGAGGAGAACATACAAACTCTTCACAGATAAGGCCATGGTCGGGAATTGAACTCATGACCCCAGTGCTGTGAGGCAGAAGTGCTAACCACTACGCCACCATGCTGCCCTGTATCAATAAGAATTAAATATATGAAATGAAATACACATATCTTCAGTAAGCAGCTTTCCTGGCCGCTTAACCTCTGATTTTTAACCTGGTCATGTTTACACACCAATGTCTTTTTAATCACTTAAATAGATGGCGTTTCAAAAGTTTGATTTATATATACTTTATGTTCTATTTGAAAAAAGACGCAAGTCCCAAAATATAGTCAAATCTAAAATATCCATATCTTAGAGAAAGACAATCTGCACGTCTAAGAGGAAAACCAGATGCATTAAGTAAACCTCCCAATTATTATTATTATTTTTTTTAACATTTCTAAGTAGAAAAAAAAAGTTCTGCAACAATACAATACAAGCAAGGTAAACATACAAAGCTCATAAAAGTGAGGGTAACAAATACAAGAAGGATAACAATGTAAGTCATATCACAAAAGGCAATTCCCAGCCAACTGAATGGATGGCAGAGTAGCCGAAGGCAGGTAGTGACCAGGGAGGACAGGATCTTTTGGGCAAGAGGGGGGAGGAAGTCAACTATAAGTGCTGATAATATTAAGCTCAAAATCACAGTTTAGTCTATGTGGTTATAGGGTTGATCAATTGTATATCCACTGCTCTGTCTTAGCCAAGGCTGAACTGTTATTGTTTTTTCTCCAATAATATTTTATTGGATTATTTTCTGAAAATGTAGTAAAGGAAGCTGTAGAACATTGATGGAGCTCTTTACAATGCTGCGGTTTGACAGCCCCTTTTCTTACATTTCTGATATGTTCAGCCAAATGTATTTTATTTAAGGGGCCAGAGATCTTCCCTATGTACTGTTTCCCACATTGACACTCTATGAAATAAATGCCATGCTTACTATTGTAGGCTATGAATTGTTTGATTGGAAAATAACATCAAATAGATGTAGAAGACAATTCCGCAAATGTCATTTCTGTGCTCAGCCACACCTGTGGGATCCCAGGGTTCTAATATATCTATCTCTCTCTTCATTGGACAAGGCACATTTTACCAATTGTTTTTTTTTTTTAGGTCCGGAGTCTCTTTATATAAAAGCTTTGACTCCTTGAGAATGATAGTAGATAATATATCTTAATATCTTGAATAAGATATTAAATTATTTTTGAACATGCAACAATTTTTTAAAAATGTTCTCAATTCTTTCCTTTGCACGTTATATTTTTTGCAATAGAATACAAATCTGCAGAATTCTTTAAGAATGTATTAATTGTTTTCTACCACAAATGGTTGTAAATGGAAAATCGATGTATTGGGATAAATTAGATGAGATGCAATTAGTGCCCCCCTCTATCTATCTGCCTGCTTGGGGGGGGGGGGGGGGATATTTTGCACCCTATGTATTTTTGGCAGGATTTACTGTACTGGAATAGTGGGTTTTAAAATGTTGCAACATTTAATTTCTTCATCAATAATTACTTTTTGATGGTATTTATTTGCTATTTATTGATCAATTGATTAATTCATTGTTCTATGTACTCTAATGAATCTCCATTTGCTACATACGTTTATCATTAATCTATCTGTATACCTCTTCTTGATATTTTGCAAGATCCATAATTACTACACCCACCCTCACGTTTATCAGCAGACTTGATGATAATCTTTTCATTGGATTTTAATTTTATTTAGGCTTTTTTCTTTTTTCAATGTGAGGTTTGATTTAACATTTTCAACATTTACCTCGTTGTGTTGTATTGGACAGTGCAACAGACTTTTATACATCTAGGTAATTCATCTACATTCTCAATAACATATTTTAATTTCTCTTGTTATTTGTAACTTTTTATATATTACTGGATTCATATTATTAATATTGTCCACATTAGTAAACTGCCCCGTCACCCCAAAATAGCAGTTAATATACAAAATATGCAAATTATTTAAAGGGACAGTGCATCAATCCAGAACAAGTATTTTGTGCATGTGAAAGAACTTCAGTACATGAATTTCCCTTTTTGCATTGAAAATACATGGGCATTCTTGAGATGATACTGGCTTAGTAAGTCATTGGGCAGCACGGTGGCTAAGTGGTTAGCACTTCTGCCTTACAGCACTGGGGTCATAAATTCAATTCCCGACCATGGCATAATCTGTGAAGAGTTTGTATGTTCTCCCCGTGTTTGCGTGGGTTTCCTCCGGGTGCTCCGGTTTCCTCCTACACTCCAAAAACATACTGGTAGGTTAATTTGCTGCTAACAAATTGACCCTAGTCTGTGTGTGTGTGTGTGTGTGTGTTAGGGAATTTAGATTGTAAGCTCCAATGGGACAGGGACTGATGTGAGCGAGTTCTCTGTACAGCGCTACGGAATCAGTGGCGCTATATAAATAAATGATGATGATGTTGAGGATTTTCCCACTGAAGGTCTAGTCAATAAGAACAGATTGCTCTGCTAGGCAACATAACAGTCTATAGAACCACTGTGTATGTTCAATATGTCTTGTAATAAAAGGTTTGCTCTGCAGCGTATTTTCATTTTCCATCAGCTATTCCAGATTCTAAGCATTCGGTATCCTAAGGAAAAGACCTCCATCTCCATAGGAACAGACCATGTCTGCTTTCCGTCAGGTGGTGTCAGTCATTGCAGGGAACTCTTTGAAAGAATTTGTGTGAGGTGGGCAGGGGGCTGTCATTCAGAATACTCAGCAGCATAAGTTCTCTAGATTTAAAGAGATTACACTGTCGCTCGTGGATAGCATCTATTTTAATACATATTAAGTATAGATTTATATTAAATACTCCATTGCTAATTGAGTATGCCCCAAAGACACAGTATATTTTTAACCTGTCTTAGTTGCTTTTGTGATGTGTCATTTGAGGGAGCCATCTATACTAAGGTAACCATAGACTGTTAAATGGACTTCCACAATTTAATAAAGTGGTGTATGAAGAACCGCACTTTAATGTCAGACATAATATAAAGGGTATTTTCTCCAGCAATAGGACTTCTTCTTGTTTCACCCTAGGATTACTGCCATTGATAGTGATTCTGTTGCTAAATAAGAGTACTAGTACCTCCGAGATACTTATACCTATAATACTATTATCGCCATCCTTGGATGGCGATAACAGATGAAAATGCTTTATTCTTTTTGAATATTTTTTTAACTTTTTTTTCAATGCCATAAATGTTGGTAATTGTCTTTTTCCAGTGATTTACTTCTTCACGCTAAAAATGTTTTATAAAATAGTACAGTGGCATGTGACTACCATGGCAACCACAGTAACGTGGCGCACAAAATAGTGAGCGAAATTTGAACACCCCTCTAAGATCTGCCTGCACTTATGACATCCTCCCCCTCCTTCTCCCCCTCTGCCATAACATGACATAGTGAGAGCTGTGAGCCTGTGGCCGCCATACTTGTCTGCCTTCCAGGAAGATTTTGAAAAGGAGATAATTTGTAAAAGTACAGCTAAGAAAATTGACTATCCGATGCATACTTATAAGGTACTTAGCTTAGTATGTAAAGGGATTGTTGCTTATTTTTAAAATGTTTTTTTTAGTTGAACTGAATGACCAAATTTGTGTTACTACAGAGACTGGCCCCGTTAGAAGGTAGGTTCCACTGCGTCCCGCTCCGGGCCAGTATCGGTTGGACAGTGGAGCGTTACTTAGCTGCTCCGGCCATATTGGCCTGTAGCAGTAAGGGTTAACTTTCTAAGGGGCACATTTATCAATATTAACATAAAGTGAAAAATAGTTTTCAATCCTTATCGCAATGATAAGAATTGAACTATTTCTTACATTTATGTACAACCCTACACAGAAACAGCAGTTCCGAAAAACTGCTGTTTCTGTAATAAAAAAAATCATACTTACCCGCCTCTTCGGGACGCGATGTCCCCGGGTCACCTCCTCCTCCTCTTCAGTCTTCTTCTTTCAGCAATTTTGCATGTGCAGTTCAAAGAACTGCACATGCGCACGAACCTCTCGCTCGATCTCTGCAACTATAGTTGCAGAGAGCAAGCAGTGATTGACAGGGAGGGATCATGTGATCCCTCCACACATGCGCTGTCCAGCTCTGCTCCTCGGAGCAGAGCTGACAGCACTGAGATTTCTCATTTATGATAATGTACGCCAGCTGAAGCTGGCGTACATTATCAAGACAAGTTCCCGGAAAAAACAATCTTGTTAGATTGCAAGAGTGAGCAGTCACCATACTATTGAATGGTGACTGCTCCCCAAAACGAAGCAGAATGCAAAGCAGCAGATATCCATGATATCTACTGCGATGCACCTTTAATAAATATGCGGGGGACACATCGGGGCATGAATTGTACGTTAAGTGCACGATAGTGCACCATCACAATTTGTTAAATATGCCCCTATATATTTCTTTTATCGA
Source organism: Mixophyes fleayi (assembly GCF_038048845.1). Taxonomy (NCBI): domain Eukaryota; kingdom Metazoa; phylum Chordata; class Amphibia; order Anura; family Limnodynastidae; genus Mixophyes; species Mixophyes fleayi. The sequence goes on along the minus strand of NC_134407.1, from coordinate 199,019,454 downwards.
TTGTAGGTGTTTAGGGACCGATTTAATTGCTGCAATCAGCACTCTTTTACAAACACAAATGCAGCAGTCGTGTGTGAAGTTTTAACATAACAACCCAGCAATAATGTTATCCTGGTACTTAGTAGGGATGAGCGCACTCGGATTTCTGAAATCCGAGCCCACCCGAACGTTGCGGATCCGAGTCGGATCCGAGACAGATCCGGGTATTGGCGCCAAATTCAAAAGTGAAACTGAGGCTCTGACTCATAATCCCGTTGTCGGATCTCGCGATACTCGGATCCTATAAATTCCCCGCTAGTCGCCGCCATCTTCACTCGGGCATTGATCAGGGTAGAGGGAGGGTGTGTTAGGTGGTCCTCTGTGCTGTTTAGTTCTGTGCTGTTTAGTTCTGTGCTGTTTAGTTCTGTGCTGTTTAGTTCTGTGCTGTTTAGTGCTGTGCTGTGCTGTGCTGTGCTGTGCTGTGCTGTGCTGTGTTCTGCAGTATCAGTCCAGTGGTGCTGTGTGCTGTGCTCTGTCCTTCTGAGGTCAGTGGTGCTGCTGGGTCCTGTGCTGTGTCCTGTTCAGTCCAGTGGTGCTGTGTCCTGTGCTCTGTGCTTCTAAGGGCATAGTTATTTCCCCAATATTCCCCTGTGTTTAAAAAAATAAAAAAAAGTTTTTTTAAAAAATACCAAAAACTACTTTAATTTTTTTTAATTACCACAAAATTTGCACAACCAATCCTGCAGTATAAGCCCATTGGTACTGCAATATTACCAAGTTCACACATTCTGCAGTATCAGTCCAGTGGTGCTGTGTCCTGTGCTCTGTCCTGCTGAGTTCCGTAGTGCTGCTGGGTCCTGTGCCGTGTCCTGTTCAGTCCAGTGGTGCTGTGTCCTGTGCTCTGTGCTTCTAAGGGCATAGTTATTTCCCCATTATTCCCAAGTTTTTAAAAAATAAAAAAAAAGTAAAAAATAATAAAAAATTTAAAAAAAAAAAAATATATAATAATTATAACCAAATTTGCAAAACCAATCCAGCATTATAAGTCCATTGGTACTGCAATATTACCAAGTTCACACATTCTGCAGTATCAGTCCAGTGGTGCTGTGTCCTGTGCTCTGTCCTGCTGAGTTCCGTAGTGCTGCTGGGTCCTGTGCCGTGTCCTGTTCAGTCCAGTGGTGCTGTGTCCTGTGCTCTGTGCTTCTAAGGGCATAGTTATTTCCCCACTATTCCCAAGTTTTTTAAAAATAAAAAAAAAGTAAAAAAAAATAAAAAATTAAAAAAAAAAAAAATATATAATAATTATAACCAAATTTGCAAAACCAATCCAGCAGTATAAGTCCATTGGTACTGCAATATTACCAAGTTCACACATTCTGCAGTATCTTGTGCTACATATAATGGAGACCAAAAATTTGGAGGATAAAGTAGGGAAAGATCAAGACCCACTTCCTCCTAATGCTGAAGCTGCTGCCACTAGTCATGACATAGACGATGAAATGCCATCAACGTCGTCTGGCAAGCACGATGCCCAATCTCCTAGTACAGGGCATGTAAAATCCAAAAAGCCCAAGTTCTCAAAAAACAGCAAAAAAAGAAACTTAAAATCATCTGAGGAGAAACGTAAAGTTGGCAATATGCCAATTACGACAAGTAGTGGCAAGGAACGGCTTAGGCCCTGTCCCGTGTTCATGACTAGTGGTCCAACTTCACCCAAGGATCAAAGCCCTCCTCCCCCCCCCTACAAAAAATTTAAGAGAGTTATGCTGTCAGCAACAACAACAAAACAGCAAAGAACTCTGCCTTCTAAACAGATGACATCACAAATCCCCAAGGCGAGTCCAAGGGTGTTGTTGGTTGTGAACCCTGACCTTCCCATCACTGTACGGGAAGAGGTGACTCCATCCAGCATTTGCAGCACGCCCTCTGCATATGCTGGAAGGATCACCCACAGTCCAGTTACAGATTTGGCTAATGAAGGTGTGAATGTTGTGCACTGGGAGGAGGATATTGATGTAGCTGGCGCTGAGGAGGATGTTGATGATTATGATGCAGACAGATACCAAATTGCATTTCTCAATTTCTATTTATATTCTAGATTATATAACGGCTGAAAAGTTTTCTGTTTTACTCCTAGTGGAGAGGGGATCTGATGCAGACAGATACCAAACTGCCTTTGTCCATTTCTTTGTATATTTGAATTGCTAGTTCTACAGTCTATGCAGGCTGCTTTATTTATATTCAACTACAAGTGTAGGGCGGGGGGGGGGGGGCATAGATAGCCACCAAAGTAACGTGGTCCATTTAATTTCACTTTCTAGCTCCACAGTCTGTGCAGCCTGCTTTTTTTTATCTTCAAAGTATTTATATTTACAAGCCTTGCAATCTAAATTAACTAGAGGTAGTGACGTGGTAGAACTCCAAAAGGCAGTTTGGAAGCCCCTGTACAAACTGGCTCTATTTTTTAACTGAGTTGTCCCCCCTCCAGTGTGTACTCGGAAAGAGTTTTTAGTGCAGCGGGGAACCTAGTCAGTGAGCGGCGAAGGAGGTTGCTTCCTCACAACGTTGAAAAAATGATGTTTATAAAAATGAATAATCAATTCCTCAATGAAGTACAGCACTGCCCTCCAGACAGTACAGAGGGACTGTGGTTGTGGAGTCCAGCGGGGACGAATTGATAATGTGTGAGGAGGAGGAAGTACACACTGTAGGGGGAGAGGAATCAGAGGTTGAGGATAAGGACGACATCTTTCCTCAGTAGAGCCTGTTTAGTTTGTACAGGGAGAGATGAATTGTTTTATTGGTGTGGGGGCCCAAACAAACCAATCATTTCAGCCACAGTTGTTTGGTAGGCCCTGTCGCTGAAATGATTGGTTTGTTAAAGTGTGCATGTCCTATTTCAACAACATAAGGGTGGGTGGGAGGGCCCAAGGACAATTCCATCTTGCAACTTTTTTTTTGGCATTATGTGACCATTCAACAGTCGTTTGCCATGTTCAAAAAGTAAAAGAAAATGCCAACAAATTCAATAAATTAAATCAAAAGTTAAATGCCCTGTCATTATTTAAAACAAGAGGTTTTGACGTGCTAGAATTAGTGTAGTGTTAAGATGTTATAAACACTACACTTGGAAATTGGAGGAGGTAATGTGGCCCCGGTATCAAATTGGGTACCGGGGCCACCCCACTATGCAGTCCAGATACTTGTTTGGTGGAATTCCGACACGTGGAGGGTTTTTAAATTATATTGTGGCCTCGGTACCAAATTGTGTACCGGGGCCACCACACTACGCAGTCAAGATACTTGTTTGGTGGAATTCAGACCAGTTGAGGGTTTTATTATTATATTGTGTGGACCACTCTACAACTCTATACCACTCTATTTCCTACTTTAATTCTATTTAATTCTATTTCCTACTTTAATTCTATTACTAATTAATTACCATAAAGAGGAACAAAAAAAACCAATTTTACCAAAAGTATAATATGACTTAGACTTACAAACACTACACTTTAAAGATCGTGCCTTTAAATGAAAAAGTCAGTCTTCATTGCACGACTATGTGCAACAGGGACATTTTTTTGGGTTTACAAAGTCAAACAATAACACTACGACCCTGTCTGTCTGGGGTCTGTCAATGACGAATTGTCTGGAGCATGTTTGGAGGAGGTATTGTGGCCCCGGTATCAAATTGGGTACCGGGGCCACCCCACTATGCAGTCCAGATACTTGTTTGGTGGAATTCCGACACGTGGAGGGTTTTTAAATTATATTGTGGCCTCGGTACCAAATTGTGTACCGGGGCCACCACACTACGCAGTCAAGATAGATAGATGCGTATTGCGTATCATAGATAAAGTACATTCAGTGGTGTGGGGCAAATTGAAAAAATATTCCAAATGCACTGACATTATCAAAAACAAGAGGTTGTCACACGCTAAAACTCCAACATGTATATGATGGAGAGGATGGAGGAGCAGCCGTATGTGTAGTGTAATGCAGATCTGTTGAAGGTTTTTTATATATTTTATTGTGGTGCCCAGTGCCCACTCCTCTACGCAGTCCAGATACATTTATTGGTGCGAATCATAAAAGTTCAGGGTTTTTAATATATATTGTGGTGACCCACTCCTCTACGCAGTCCAGGTACATTTATTGGTGCGAATCATAAAAGTTCAGGGTTTTTAATATATATTGTGGTGACCCACTCCTCTACGCAGTCCAGGTACATTTATTGGTGCGAATCATAAAAGTTCAGGGTTTTTAATAGATATTGTGGTGACCCACTCCTCTACGCAGTCCAGGTTCAATTATTGGTGCGAATCATAAAAGTTCAGGGTTTTTAAGATATTGTGGTGACCCACTCCTCTACGCAGTCCAGGTACAATTATTGGTGCGAATCATAAAAGTTCAGGGTTTTTAAGATATTGTGGTGACCCACTCCTCTACGCAGTCCAGGTACAATTATTGGTGCGAATCATAAAAGTTCAGGGTTTTTAAGATATTGTGGTGACCCACTCCTCTACGCAGTCCAGGTACAATTATTGGTGCGAATCATAAAAGTTCAGGGTTTTTAATATATATTGTGGTGACCCACTCCTCTACGCAGTCCAGAAAGATACCTTGTTGCAACGTTTTGGACTAATAACTATATTGTGAGGTGTTCAGAATACACTGTAAATTAGTGGAAATGCTTGTTATTGAATGTTATTGAGGTTAATAATAGCCTAGGAGTGAAAATAAGCCCAAAAACTTGATTTTTAAACTTTTTATGTTTTTTTCAAAAAAAATCCGAATCCAATACCTTAAATCCGAACCGAGACCTTTCGTCAAGTGTTTTGCGAGACAAATCCGAACCTCAAAAATAACGAAAATCCGGATCCAAAACACAAAACACGAGACCTCAAAAGTCGCCGGTGCACATCCCTAGTACTTAGATCTATAGAGTATCAAAATGATTAAAAATCTTTGTTCTCTCTCCTCCGCAGATAAACTGTGTGACGTTCCCCCACCCTGACACAATGCCGGAACAGCAGCTGTTAAAGCCCGGAGAGTGGAGTTACTGCGATTACTTCTGGGTAAATAAACTTTTACAATAAGCTAATTAACGCAGAGTGTATTATAACATCGCCCAGATCATCCCAGATGCCTTTAATATAGTTATTAAAGTTTTTAATTGTCTTTTTGTCATTAGAGAGGATTTCATAGGCATTGACCTAGGCCAACCGTCTACAAAACTGCGTAATCTAATTTCAGATGAATTGGACCTTGATATATTGTAATCACTTGCATGAATGGTGTTCTCACTGAGGGGAGTAACTGAGTCGCTGCGGGCTAACGCATTTTATTTATTTTTGTGGCTGCAAGTAGAGATTGCTATACACCTAGGAACAGTGCAGCTTCTAGACAACATTCAGGGGGGGGGGGGGGGGGGGGGGTGAAGGTGCTCTCAGCAGGATCCGACCACTCCCGTTGTCTGTCGCTGTCACTGCTCCATGCAGCTGTTTTTCCCGGATCCAGGAATTTACAATGTGAAGCAATGCAATGGTGTCTTTTTATTTTTTCTGGCATGTTATAGGAGCTGGTTAACTGACTTGGTTTTCCGGAGTGGCGAGCGATTGATGGATCGTCCCTATATTGCACAGTCTGTGGGATTGTTAGTACAAGAATAGGTGTTCTTTTCTTACTGAAATGGTGCGGGTTCACGGGTTCAGAATCTTTGCTCTCGAACCTGGTGATGTAGCTGGTAAACTGCAAGAGCTGTAGAATCCTTGACGTATGTAAAGTTTTCACTTTTATCTCTTATTAGGGTGCTGCGTGTTATACCGCGACATTGCGAGAGAGTAGAGATACTCAGGCTCGGTTTTCCGAAAACTGAGCCCCTCTGAACAATGCCAATACTTCCCCACTTCCTCGGATCTGAATCGAGGCAAAACAGCATAGTTGCCTAGTCGGATCTCGCAGGTTTTGGATTCCATAAGTACCTCCCTCCCCAGGAGATCCAGCGCCATTGCTCAGACAGAAACAGGGGTAACAGTGTTCTTGACACTCTCCATTCTCCAGTGCCATTGCTCATACGCAAACAGGAGGGGTAGCAGTGTTTTTGTCACGTGACAAAAATTGACTGGAAATTATTGGAAATTAATGTTATTGAGGTCAATAATAATAATGTTGGAGCAAAAAAAAAAAGGCACATTATGTGATTTTAGCATTTTATAGCAATTTAAAAAAAAAAATACAGATCCAAAACCAATACATGAAGTTAATACAGAACCAAAACCAAAACACGGGGTTAATGAACATCCCTACTAGAGAGGGACTTTAAAAGGGTTTTTATCTTGAAACATTAATGATGTTAAATAATTTCCTTTACCCATAATATTACTCTGGTTAGGGTGGCTCCTGGATCCCCCACCATTATATTGAGCAGGATCTCGGAACTTACATATAGCCGGAATCTCTCGCCTTCACCGCTACTTGGCTCTCCCTATTATAGTAGAGAGATCTGATACAGTAGCTCTCTCTCTTGAACACCTACCAAAGTACTAATATTGGAAGAAAAGTCATTTTTTTAAGATTCATTTTTAAAGTTCAGAAATTTAATTTTATGTTTATTTAGAGCCAGAGATTTATATTTGTATAATTTGTTTTCTGTACAGTGCAACTTGTGACATGAAATTGGTGGTGGTCAGTTGCACCATATGCTGCTGCTTGCGCCAGTCCATGACAGGAAATGGCGATCCTGGTACCACAGGCAATTACACTGTGTGTCCTTTTGATCTCCATCTTGCCCAGCCAGCCAGCATAATATGTCATTGTTCTACTAATATACTTATCATGTAATTGGCAACTTGACAGCTGTTTAGATATGTCCCTTATTAATAAATAAGACATTTGGAACAATGGATCTATGTTTAATAAAATAGTCAATTAACCCCCATAGACAATGTACTAGTGTGTTCTGTGTTCTGCTGTTTTTGTCCTATTTGTAACTGCGCTGACCATGGGACATATTGCTATCCTGGAGACTCTCTTTGCTGCACGCGGATGATTGGCAGGTGCTGTTAGTGCTGTTAGCTGTTCTGTGCTCCCGACTGTCAGTAGCAATCATTGTTTGTACGTCTGACAACACTCATTTTAGTTCTGAGGTGGATTGAGCGTACAAGACACACATTAGATGTACTCTGTTCACCAGACGAGGAATATGGATGTTTCCATCCATTCTTCTAATGATGATTTTTGTATGCTGTAATTATTTCAAACGACATTGGCACATGTAACTGTACAATCCATTGTTTGGCTTGGGGATGTAAGTAATATTCTAACAGATTTCTAATCCACTGGGGAATCATTGTGCTTGTTTCCAATAATAAATATTGCTCTGAGAATAAAGCCAATCCCTAATGTGCTATTCAGACAAATTTGGGGTCACCATCATTTTGATGGGGTGTGGGGCGAGACTTGGTTCAGCAGCCTATTAGGAACATTTTAAAGGGGAAAAAAAATGCAAGTAGCCCAGTGAGCAGCCCAAGGTAGCCCACTATGGGAGCGGCCCGGGGGGCAGATGCCGCCCTACTCCCCGAGCCTATCCAGTCCTGCCACCCCTGGGAGTCACATTTCTGGCATTGATTATTCATATATATATATATATATATATATATATATATATATATATATATATATATATATATTCTTTTTCGTATATTTACTAAACTGCGGGTTTGAAAAAGTGAAGATGTTGCCTATAGAAACCAATCAGATTCTAGCAACATCTCCACTTTTTCAAGCCTGCGGTTTAGTAAATATACCCCTAGGCCTCCGGAACCAGAGGTGACAGAAGCCAACACTGACAACAGTTTACCCCCTCATCTTTTTTTAGTGCCACTGCTTCTGGCCCATAAACAATCTCTTTTGATTTCTCTTAGTTTCTCCTTTTTACCTTGGAATGTAGACATTCAAGAAGCAGAAAGGGAATCTCAAAATCATATCCCCACTCCTCCTTACACTTGGAGTATATCTCTCTGATATGTGCTTAAATCAACTTGACCATCAAAAGTATGTGAAGCCTTTATTCCAGTCCCAAACCTCCTTGGACAGGTTATTGCAATATGGCCTGTATCACACATCACTGCAGTTAGTCCTCTTGAGCCCTTTTTGACCTTTACTCATTGTTGGGTTTTTAAGAGATTTGTGCTTTTCCCTAGGTCCTGTATTATGTTCTCTGAAGTCTAATTTGACCCATGGGCTTGCGTGGCAAGCAGTTTGGCTATCTTCTCTCCTTTATCAGTTCAATAATTTGTCTTTCCACATGTGTACAGTCTGGGGTTCAGTCTTGGAGTCACCACAGTGGAGTGTAACAGACACTCATGAGCTTCTGCCAATCCCATTCATTCCTGGTGTATTCCTTCATTGAGATTGGAAATGGGAAGGGCTTCTTCCCTTGCTCAATGAATCTGTCTCTGGTCAGCGCCCCTGGGAGCAGTTATGCCATCTTTTATTTGTTCACTTCTCCATCAGATATTCCTCTGTTGGCCACTATCTGATACAGCAGTTTGTCAAGTCAGTATAAGTTCTCAGACAACTTCCGTCAACTGATATAGCAGATCTACAACATCCTCCATGAAGCCAATACTAGTCATCTATTGCTTCCATATAGACATGTCATGAGAAGTGTTGATTACTTTGCTGGACCAACTGCTGAATCTCCATGGCAGGACCACTCAGGCTCTCAGTACTGGGTTTCAGTGTCCCTCCACAACTTGTGTTCCTCTTCTCCAGTTGCAATGTTTGCACCCTATGAATGTGCATAGTCGCTTGTAGCCTTCCTCACTTGAAGTGCTACCTAGGTGATCCATCAATTTGTTCTTTGCCATAAGGAACATTTCAATTTGGCTAGGAATGTCCACCTTGGTAGGTTTGCTAGCTGCAGCTTCTGTCCCATCTCCTGCACTTGTACACCACAGCACTTTCAGCCTAATCACTCACTTGGAACAGTCAGAAGGATAGGTTGGCATATGCTCTCCTACTCTAGCAGTAGGAGAGTCTGACCTTCCTGATCCCAACTCTTTCCATTCAATCACATTGATTTCTCATGACCTCATATATTTGAAGAATCTGTATGATATGGCCATCTGGTAGCCCCCTGTCCTCATTGTATAATGACCCTTCCTCCATCCTCAGTTCAGCCATCTTAATAGCAGATGAGATTCCCTCAGTGGCTGCATCGATATCAGTAATGCCTCCACTGTAGTCCCTGATATACCGGGTACCTAAGCGCACATTGAGGTTGGGTTAATCTCACCTCTACTTAAACGCAGTGCCTCCACCTCAGTTGGGTTCTCTCTTTGGGGTTGTAAATTTTGGCAGGCTCTGCCAGGGGTTGACTGGAAATCACTGCCTGACTCATAAATGACTGGTGATGTCTCGCACACATCAGGACAAGAAAGCCACTACAGGTATGGTTTTATTGAATAGTCATGTAAAAGGCTCGTAACCTGATAAATAAAGGTAAGGGTTAAAATTTGTCTTTGACAGGGGATAAAGTGGATGAGATCAATGTAACCATGAAATGTAAATAATATGCAATAAACAATGGTACAATCTTGCAACAGATTAACTGAACAGTAGCACAGTGAAAATTCAATAATGCCATTCAATAAAGGCGATCAATGCTAACATTTACCAACAGTCATCAAGTGGTGGGGCAAGGCTTATTATAATACCCATTGTGTAACTATGTGTCTGTCCACTCATTGATCACTGTGGTGGTTGGTGCTTCAAGCATTATCACATCCAGTTATAACATGTGCAAGCTTCTCGAACTGTGCTACAAGCAGTGGCGGATCCAGGGGGGGGCGATCGGGGCGATCGCCCCCCCCCTAGCAGGGGCTTGCTGCTGACGGCTGCACACTGTGCAGGTCCGTTCAGCAGTGACAGTGTGCTGCCCGGCTGCTCTGATTGTGTTTTAAACACAATCAGAGCAGCGGGGCAGCACACTGTCACTGCCGAGCGGACCTGCACATACTGTGCAGCCGCCGGCAGCCTTAGAAATTAAAAAGGGGGCGGGGCCTAAATCGCCCCCCCTAAAATCGCCCGGGGTAGGACAAATGTCTGGGTCCGCCCCTGGCTACAAGTTCATAAATAACCCCCCATGATTGATAAATAAGTTTGTATCAGATGAGGAAGAAGAACGATGGCTCCCACCTCTGTTAATTAGAGCAAATACATTCCTCCCGACAGTTAGAATCGGGACAAAATAAGCCCCTCATTCTGAACAAACTCCATCCACAAATGGGCAAATTTGGTTAAACCTCACCCGGTTCTGTTAACGTTGACCCATTTGGAAATATTCCGCCAAAATCCGGAAAGTTGGGAGGTAAGCCAATAAGGTTGTGTATTCAGGAAAGCAAATGAAACCACTCTAATAGTGTGTATTTCCAATTTAAATAAAGTATATATGAAAAGTGTGCAGGTGGAGTATATTGTAGTGAATAGCTAAGGATTAAGCAGAGAATCTGTGCTATCTTATGACAGGACTCTGACTAGTTAAGCTTTGAATAGCTTGGAATAGTCAAGTTAATTGGAAAATCCATTTAGTGTCATGGTGAAATATTTGCTGCATTAAACTCTTCCCCAGACTTGTATATATTATAGTACTAATAAAATGCATAGCCACAACATCAAAGGACTAAATTTGGACTGTTATTAATACTAACATGCTATTGTTACACATCTCCACAGCAGTTGAGTGTCTTGAAATGGACAAAAAGAAAAACCCCCAAACCTCTTTATTGAATTCATCTAGGAGTTAATTGTGCATGGTATTACTTCCAGGTTTATCGCTCGGGGAATAGAACTCCTGTTTAGAAAGCCACATTCACACTTGTTCTTGTTCAGAGGACATCTACATCAGCAGCTCGACTGGAACTACACAGGGTCTTCAGAGGCTTCTGTGGAAACTTGAAAGTGATGCTTTCAGAGAAATGGGAATAACGTGGAACTAAAGAGTTCCAATTAATATTTAGCATTTGCTCTTCAGACAAATATAAGCTGCAGACAATAGTTAGGTAATGACATGCAAATAGGCACCCCACAGGCATGTCACTGGCTTTCTGTCAACTGGATAATGTGGAGTCCTCCGAGATGCTGTTTTTTATGCAAAAAAAAAAACCACTTTGAATTTTTGCACAAATTAAGTTTTGTGTTGGGAAAGGACGTTTTGCAGAGGGGAGAACTTCCATCACGTTCCACTCTTGCAGAATTTATAATCTGTAAATAGAGCTGGAATGACGACTGTGTCCGTTCGTTCTTTTCTGCGGTATGGTTGGGGCATAATAATAGAGAAGTGATAAAAATTTGAAAAAAAGTGAAATAAAAACGAGAGGGGAATTCACCCCACACTTAAGGCCAAATTCCGCTGGCTGCACATGCAAAGTTCTGCAGACAAATTTAGAATATTCTTCGAAACAGTTTGGAATATTTAGCTCTTCTCTAATATGAGACTTACAGTGTAAATTTTATAAATCGATATGTTTTTATTTTATCCTAAAGACTTATACTTACATTTAAAATAGTAGTTGTTAATTTTACCTCCACGCTCAATGGTTTTTTTTTTTTGACCATTTTATTAAAAAGTTCATCTCAATCACTGGTTGGTTGTGTACCGTACAGAAAGGGACTGATTCATGTTCGGTCTTGCGTGAAATATCTCTGTGCATGCTGAAAAACAGATATTTGCGCCAATGAATAAAATTCATGTCTGAGCGCAATTGACACTTACGACAGTCTACGATTTGAAGGGTGGAATGGGGGAGGGAAGTCGCGGACTAACATAGGCAATATACAGTAAGGGCTTGCCAACGCACGTGCGGCCGATTCAAGTCCTGGGTTTCTCGTGAGTACGCTTGGTTTCAGCCATATTATTTGCACCAGCTGCGGGGCAGTGCCGACTGATAGTGATGACCAGTGGCGAAACTAGACATCTTAGTGCACCGGCGTCCCTCATCTAACTGGGAGTGACATTTGCTGAGTGGGTGTGGCCAACCTAATGTGAGGGTGTGGCTAGCTCTTTACTGTTCTGTTACACATATTTGCAAATGCATGATAGGCCAAATGCACATATATATATATATATATATATATATAGCTTCAAAGTCAAACTCACAACTCTGATATATATCAAAGATCCCAAATCTCCTCACACAGATCATTTAATAAATAAATGTGGCTTAACTGGAAGTACTTTAGGAAAAAACAGGAAAGAAATGAAGATGGTAGCCCTAGATTGTTAGTAGGGTGCACTAATTTCCAGGTAGCTCTAAATGCTTGGTTACAGATGTGCACCTATGACGGTGCTAGCTAAACGACCTCAGAACATTTGCACAAACAGAAAAGCTTTTCAACTTTACACTTTTGTAAGTATAGAAAACTTTCATAACACGATGACACAACATTGAGTTATAGTTTTTTGTTTTTTTTTTGTATTATGTTTTGGTTGAGTCTTTATTTATTAGTTTCATATACTTTGGAACTGCTTAGGATCTTTACTAACCAGCTGATACATTGAGTAATATTATAAGTTTAACTATAAAAATGTAGTTCAAGAAACCATTCAAACCTAGAATATCGTCTAGTTTACCTCAGAATCACATTGTCCTCTGATTTGTGGCCTCCTGCTAAAAGTTTGGTGGATTTTATAGTCTTCTATAACGTAGATTTGGCCTGTTAGAGACATATATGTACTGTTTATAGTTCTTTGTTTTTCTTGTGTTGCCAATATTGAAATATTTTGCTTTATATTGTAATATTTTAATATATCATTATTTTTTGTATTTCGAGACGCTATTTTTTATTGCTCAACTAACAATATGATTGTTTTATTTTTCTTGTTTTGGAAGCTTTTTCTTATATAGAACAATCTTTGAAATAAATATAGGAACTAAATAGATTTGTATGCCATGAACCAATAAAGGAACGGACAAGAAAGAAAATGGCTTCACTCGTGTGTTCAGGAAATGGTCTATAATCTGTCAATACAGGCTATAAAAATAGTTCTGCCGCTCTGATGCACAATTCACATGAAGCCGGTGTGAAAGACATGTTGAATAAACCTACAGAAGACTGCGCATCCGTCAGTGTCTGAGGTTATACCACATGGAAAGAGAAGGAAATAAATATTAAGCTACTCCAACCGTGTCAGGTCACCAGACCAAGACAGCTGTTCATTTGTAATGACTGGGAATGAATACACAATAAAACTGCTCTTCAAAAATGTTTCACCCTCTGACACGACCTGTTTCTTTCACAGACAGATAAAAAGGATCCACAAGGTAACAGTTCAGTAACCGGATTTGAAGAGCTCCTCCAAAAGCAGCTGAAGGGAAAGCAAATGCAGAAAGAAATGGCAGAATTTATCCGAGAACGGTAATCAGGAACTTGCTAATCTTCACGTGCCGAATATCAATCGTGGTTTTTACCCCAGGGCTGTAACCTACTTAATTCACAATGATATCTGTGAATTGGTAATGAGGTAGATTGGGTTGGAGGTGAGCTCAGGGTTTCAGAATAGAAAGTATTTGCTGAAAAGGATTTTACAGTAGTTTTCAATATTGGGGTCAAATTAGTGTGCGATCTGCCAGAGCATTTAGTGGCAAACTATCAGGAAATGCTATGTGAGATATGTAGTGGGCAGTGTTAAATTGTTTTAAAAGGACCGTAATCTTATTGTTTATTAGCAATCTATTGCAATAGATTACCCAGTGTAAAGAACCATTATCATAGGCAAACCGAGGGGGGGGGGGGTTTTCTAGTGCCTGGAACCCCCCTCCAAGGTCACTGTATAATTCAGGTGGCTGAACCCTGCTCCCGCTTCACACAGCTGTGCTTGAAAAGGGAGAACAGCATTGCCCATGTATATTATGAGGATAGAAAGAGTTGGAGTGACCATGCATGCTGGTCACACCCACTGGTGGCGTGGTGTGGAAACCCCCCTCTACAAATCCTGTGTTTGCCCCTGATTATCACATCAAATTCTTACCAATCAAGTCATCTATTTCACAATTAAATTGTATGACCCATCACAACTTCAGTCTTCATTTACCAACAAAACGGCTAAATGCTCAACTCATTTATTAAGGTTAGAATAACCCTATATCCCATATCCCAATAAATGATAAACCCTTTTGATTATCTAACTTTGATCATTTCACCTTTTGAGCAAACAAATCACCTGCCTTCGAAACTTATTGCAAAATTCTGTCCATCAACTGATCAAAATTGTGGATACTGGGAATATCCCTTTTCTCTCTCTTTCTGTCAACAACAGTCTGCTGTTACTGGAAATACCCATTCCCTCTTCTGTATTTGTAAATAACCCTCTGCTGTTACTGGAATTGTTTATTCTCTGTGCTGTCTTCGTAAACAACACTTTTACTGGGAGGATGCCTTGCCCTCTGTTATCTTTGTTACGAACGCTCTGCTGTCACTGAAAAGCACCTCTCTGCTCTTACTGAAAAGACGCCTTCCATTATCTGCTATGTAACGCCCCCTAGTGGCGGTTTAGTAAAACCTAGACCTCGTTGAATACAGTAGTGGTCACCTAGAGGGTAAGCTAGAAGTTTATGAAAAGTTACATAAACTGGTTACCATGGTGACAACCCAGCCCAGCCTGTGAGACTAAGTGAGAGGAAGGAGGGGCTGTCAGAAAGGGGGAAAAGAGATAGAGAGGAGACACAGGAGAGGAGAGATGGTAGCTGGGGACCTGGGAGAGTGGGGTGGAAACTCCAGGATCCCCCAGCATTTCCTGGAAGTCTGAGCATGGTGACTGCACCAGGGCAAGGAATGTGTGCCCTGGATGAGGGGGAGAACTCCATGTCACTATAGAGAACCCAAGATAGAGGGGGACACTTTGCATGAAAGAGACCCTGGAGGAGGGTAGCTAAAAGAGGCATGGTAGCTGTATTGTCAGATCCTGAGAGTACACAGAGTGAAGTGTCAGAGCACAGGAGGCATCATCCCCGCAGAGGAGGGATGAGCTGCAGTTGAGAGGTACACAGTGTGTCAGAGCTGCATGGAGGAGAAGCTGCCTGCCTGTTAGCATCCATGTGAGTGCCCTTGCAGAGGAGGGTGATCTGCAGTGAGTATGGAGTGTAAGAGACCTATGATTTATGTTATTTAACATCTGGATAACATTAAGAACTGTGCAGGAGGAGTGATAAGATATTTGCAACCATATTCGTATTGCTCATTAAGAACTGTGCTGGAGAGAGTAAGGAGATGTATATATTTTTTTATTGCTGCAACCATTAGGATTATCGTGCTGGAGGAAGAGGAGTGTAAATAAAAAGTTCTGTTTATCATAGAGATGGCCTTGCGCCCAATTATTGTGACTTCTATTACACTGCACCAAAGTGACATCCCCTGTGTCCCACTAACTACAAAGAAACACCTGCATGTGCAGGGACCCCCTGATCATTTACACCCATGCCCATCAGCTAGCCAGGGCTTGAGAAGGAGGTGCACTGTGTACCCTTTGCACACCACACTACACACAGTGACAGGGGGTTACATAATGACGCCCAACGTGAAAAAAAATATATATACATCTCCTTACTCTCTCCAGCACAGTTCTTAATGAGCAATACGAATATGGTTGCAAATATCTTATTACTCCTCCTGCACAGTTCTTAATGTTATCCAGATATTAAATAACATAAATCAAAGGTCTCCTACACTCCATACTCACTGCAGATCACCCTCCTCTGCAGGGGCACTCACATGGATGCTAACAGGCAGGCAGCTTCTTCTCCATGCAGCTCTGACACACGCTGTGTACCTCTCAACTGCAGCTCATCCCTCCTCTGCGGGGATGATGTCTCCTGTGCTCTGACACTTCACTCTCTGTACTCTCAGGATCTGACAATACAGCTACCATGCCTTTTTTAGCTACCCTCCTCCAGGGTCTCTTTCATGCGAAGTGTCCCCCTCTATCTTGGGTTCTCTATAGTGACATGGTGTTCTCCCCCTCATCCAGGGCACACATTCCTTGCCCTGGTGCAGTCACCATGCTCAGACTTCCAGGGAATGCTGGGGGATCCTGGAGCTTCCACCCCACTCTCCCAGGTCCCCAGCTATCATCTCTCCTCTTGCGTCTCCTCTCTATCTCTTTTCCCCCTTTCTGACAGCCCCTCCTTCCTCTCACTCAGTCTCACAGGCTGGGCTGGGTTATCACCATGATAACCTGTTTATGTAACTTTTCATAAACGTCTAGCTTACCCTCTAGGTGACCCCTCCTGTATTCACTGAGGTCTAGGTTTTACTAACATGCCACTAGGGGGCGTTACATTCTCCCCCGATTAGCTGGGCACCCTAAACTACACCTAGTGGGGCTGCCTAGCTAAACTCACTCACACCTAACTCACATATGAACACACACATGTAAACTTTTCTACATCACTATTGCATGAAATATCACAATGTAAAGTGAATACAGCATAGCAATACAATGGCAGTATGAATATAAAACACATTTCACATTGCATATCCCACAACACCCGCAATGGATGTAAACATGTAAGTCACAGGTGTCCTGTTTTTTTTTTAATGTACATTCAAATATGGCTTTATGCCAAAGCAATGTAGCACCTGCCCGTGCCTGCCCATGTCTCCCCCCTCCTGGGTCAAAAAGAGACAGGTGGCCCTCGTGGGCCTCTCCCAACAAATACTTCTCAGCAATATATGCAGGGGTGGCATTTGACCAGCGGGGTTGCCTTTCCCCCCTTTCTCTCCAACGTGGACGATCTGCCTTTCTTTGCTCCCCCTAATCCTCCGGAAGGGCAATATACAGATGTCACATTGCACAGCCTGCCTCTCTTTGCTCCCCCAAATCCTCAGGAAAGGCAATATACAGACTGTATTGTAACTACACCTCACACGTTGAACCTTTTCTTCTTTTGCTTCCCACTCAGCTGGGTTAAGTGGCACTACAAGTCTCAGCAACAGGCATACTACTGCTCCATATACTGTCCCGGACAGAACTACTCAGCAAACAACTTGCTTCACCTCCTCCTTATTACCCTTGGTCTCTGTTTGGCACCTAGAGACAGTCAGACATGGTGCCCCAAGGGTGTTACTCCGGCTGGGTACACTGCACTCAAGTGACATCCCCTGTGTCCCACTAACTACAAAGAAACACCTGCATGTGCAGGGACCCCCTGATCATTTACACCCATGCCCATCAGCTAGCCAGGGCTTGGGAAGGAGGTGCACTGTGTACCCTTTGCACACCACACTACACACCACACTACACACAGTGACAGGGGGTTACAGCTATTTCTGTTAAAGGCTATTACAGATTCATTAATATTTACTTACTTGCTGTTATTATGCTTGTTTCCTCTTATATATTCCTCTAATGTGTTTAACCTTACAGAATAAAGATTGAAGAAGAGTATGCAAAAAACCTGGCAAAACTGTCACAAAATTCACTGGCATCACAGGAAGAAGGGTGAGTTGTCACAAGATGTATTTACCTTTTCATATATAGAGAAAACTTGATTGAAAGATTGATACATATAGTAACATGCTGGATTTATGAACTGGCTTGAGCAGAACGCACACATCTCATTTGGAGTTACAGAATCGGTCTGGCTTTTTAAACTGCTAGAATGCTGCCGATTCTGCCTTCTCCTTCATATTTACATAAATACAGCTGGTCATAGAAAGGAGATGCCTAAAGGAGATTTAGGAGACCTCTGAAATATATAAAAATATAAGTAACCAAAGCAATAAATTATTTAACAAGTGATGTGATTTTCTGCATATCATTACTTTGAAGAATTTAATAAGATACCCTTTAACTGCAATGTAAATAATAGTTGAGCGGCATCCCTAAGATAAAGTAAATAAATACTGAGCTCATTTTTACAAAGCGGAATCGGATCAATTGAAATGAAACCCAGAAGACACTGTTTCTTTGGCCTAAGTAATGAAGTCAGTGTGTGTGCTTTGTATGATAAGGTTTAATGGTGTTATCTTTCCCAGACTGGTTGTTCGGCCTTATTACATTAAACTTTCTGGGTCCCCTTTTTTCGTTTGTTGTCAAAGCTCTGTTATTTTATGGCGCATGGGTTTTATTTCTTCCTTCAGCGGGTCTACTCAATTTTTTCTTTTCCGTTTATTCACTGTAGGAGCATTGCTAGTTTTTTTTTTTATATGCCAAATATGCAGCACAATGATGGTTTACAGAAGCTGCTCTAACGAAAGTGTTTTAGGTTAGAAGAAAAACTAATATTGTAGAAAATCTCTACAATTGTCAGGGTCGCCAATCACACTGATGACATTTGTCAAAGTGTCGGCATAACGTAAGTGTCGGCATTTATCCTACCGACATTTTCATGGCGGCAGATTAAGTGCCGATATTAGGCCCATCGCAATTATGTACCCTACACCCAGAAACATCATAAATCCCCCCAGACAAGTCGCAATCCCCCAAGAAACATCAGCCCCCACATCAGACATATGATAACACCCCCCCCCCCTACAAACCAAGCCCAGCACACATACCTATGTTGAGCTCAAGCTCCTCCTCCTTGCTCTCCAGACTGCTGTGATGTCACATACTGTCTGGGGAGTGGGAACTGCTGTCAGCTCGCTCCCTCCCCATTAATAACCCTCACACCCCCAATTTCCACACCACCCACAGGTAGAAAAAAAAAAAATTTGCTAGACTGCAGGGCCCGTGCCCCTCAGGCAGGCCAGACCCTGGTAATTTGTACCCGTCACCCCCCCCTCTGACCACCCATGGCAACATGGGAGAGGTAGGAGTGACAGGTTATTATCTGAGAGTATAGGATAGGCAGGTCAGAGGCAGGCGGGTGTGATGGAGCATATGAGGTTTGAGATGTATGAAGGGGTGGTGGTGTTGAAGGCTTTGTAGCTGAGGTTGAGTATTTGAATTAGATTGTGGAGGATAAACGGAGCCTGTGTAGGGATTTGCAGAGTGGTGCAGTGGATATGGAGCAACAAGAGAAGAAGGTCAGTCTTGCTGTGGCATTCAGGTTGGATTGAAGTGGGGACAGTTGTTTGAGGGGAATACCAGATAGAGGTTGCAGTAGTCAAGATGGGAGATGATGAGAGCATGGATATAGTTTATGGATATATATTATACTGATGGTGGCAGTCACAGTATAGTTAAGGTTTCTGTGTCCTTCTATTTTTTAAATCCTAATTTCCAGAAATTAATAACTGTTGAAAAATAATGAAGCTCTGTATTTACATTGGCGTGCTAGAGAGATCTTGTCAGGGTTAACTTGTTTTGGAAATTTTCAAGGGGCTCCAGTCATTACATGCTGAAGGATATTTAACAAGTTTTATAAAATCACGTAATATTTCAATAAAGCTTTTTTTAATGAATAAAGGAAAAAAAAGTGCTTTTTAACCTCAGTGATATATGAAACTATAACTCTATGAATCTAGCCAGATTACTTTTACATATAAAAACATAATCTGTCCTGATTTGTAGACTTATAGTGTCATATATGACTGCGGTTAAAAAGCGTTCTAATTTTTCTTCTTCTTCTTAGTATGTATAGTTAACAGCTTCTCCACATTTATCGATTCTGTTGTACTAAAATTCCAGCATTGCTTTATATTTAATGAATAAAGATTTATAAAAAAATTCTTTAATCAGTTAATATTAAAATAATTTTATTTTTTAAGTGTTTCTCTTTCAGCTGCCTCAGTCATACTGGGCAAGTATTGTGGTCATACCGCCATTGTGCTTGTCAATAGGCTTCCCTAAAGCTTTGTATAGGAAAGTTTATCTCTGGCAAACCCCGGAGAATCTTATTGTCTGCGGTGAACCATTAATGTATAGGGCCTATTGACTGCAAAAACTCCCGTCGTTCACTGGCCGTAGAGCTTTTTACCCTATAATGAAGATACCCCTTTATAGCCAGCAAAAGGTGCAAATAAGGGCAGAGGTGGATCCACCCCGCCCCCACCCTAGCAGCACAAGTCTTTAAATTTGGATCCAAAACGCCGTTCAAAATGGGTGGAGGGGGCGTTGCCAATTGTGGGTGGTGGGCGGGGTTTTCCGGGGGCAGCCAATCAGAATGAAGGAGGGGCGTGGTTATGCAAAATTGTCCCCCCTAAAAATTACATATAGGTCCGCCCCTGAATAAGGGGTGGGGAAATTCACTACAAATGCACACAATCTGCCAGCCAGCAAACCCCCCCCCCACACCAAAATAAAATAATTTATAACCTGTATAAAACAGTAGTAAAGCAGAAGTGTTTATGAATGTAAAAATGTATGTGCAAGCTTCTGCTAATAGTTCTAAACAGTGAGATTACCAATATGCCAGGAACCTTTGGCAGACATATTCAAATCATCACCTATTTTTTTCATTGTGCTTTAACTTCCATTTCTCTTATTCCTTTTATACGGTAATTTTAACCCTAATTTCTGCTGCAAGCAAAAACCAGCTGTAAAGATTACTTTATTAACGGTAATAATGCGCACTATTAGCGTAATATCTGTAATAGTGCGCAGGCCAATTGAATTCCCCCCATAGACAATGATTTTCTAAAGCTACAATCTGATCTGCCAATTCAGTGAATATTCACGATTGACCTGATATGGTATCATGTGACTCCCAAACAATTGGTCCGGCCAATCAAGCTGCCCCCCAGGCATGTAGCTAGAATTGCCACACACAGACATTTAGGGGGGTATTCAATTGTTGCTCCGGACCGCAAAAAAACGAGCGCGTTAAAACTATTACCGTTTATACGGTAAACTTGCGCGTAAAAACCGTTAATATGGTAGTTTACTCGCTGAATTTCATCTCGCAGCTCAGGGAGCTGCAAGATGAAATTCAGCGAGTAATTACCGTATAAACGGTAATAGTTTTAACGCGCTCGTTCTTCCGGCGGCCGGAGCAACAATTGAATACCCCCCTTAGTCTTGTCTCCTATGTGGGTAGCAAAATTGGACACAATCTGGATAACTTACGGAGTACAATGAGGCTGGTAAGGAGGATCCAATTGGCATTGTGCTTATTTTGTGGCCAATGGCTGCAATTTTGTCCTAATTAACCAATATAATTGGCCATATTACAGTGTGTGTGTTTATATCCGTTAATAAGTGGAAATGCTGGCCCCATTGTGCCACAAAGCCAAATTGTTATGTCTACTGTTGCTAGATATGACCTTTTAAAACGATATATGACTCCTGATCATGGATAATTACAACATTGATGTACGGAAGTCTGTTTTTGTATAGACCGGCGGTTCCCAAAGTGTGCGCCGCGGCTCCGCTGCGAGCCACACATAAAAAAAAGAGAAGACAGAAACTTACCAATCAGCGCGGCGCCGGGACCCAGCAGCCTCCTCTCTCCCGCAGCAGCTTGTCACTGACGTCTATATTCAGTGACAGCTGCGGGAGAGAGGAGGCTGCTGGGTCCCGGCGCCGCGCTGATTGGTAAGTTTCTGTCTTCTCTTTTTTTTATGTCTGGCGTGGGGCAGAGTGAAAAAGATGGTGGTACCGGAGGGGGACAGTGTGGCAGCGGAGGGGGACAGTGTGGCAGCGGAGGGGGACAGTGTGGCAGCGGAGGGGGACAGTGTGGCAGCGAAGGGGGACAGTGTGGCAGCGGAGGGGGACAGTGTGGCAGCGGAGGGGGACAGTGTGGCAGCGGAGGGGGACAGTGTGGCAGCGGAGGAGGACAGGTGGCAGCGAAGGGGGACAGTGTGGCAGCGGAGGGGGACAGTGTGGCAGCGGAGGGGGACAGTGTGGCAGCGGAGGGGGACAGTGTGGCAGCAGAGGGGGACAGTGTGACAGCGGAGGGGGACAGCAGGCAGCAGAGGGGGACAGTGTGACAGCGGAGAAGGACAGCGGGCAGCGGAGGGGGACAGTGTGACAGCAGAGAAGGACAGCGGGCAGCGGAGGGGGACAGTGTGGCAGCGGAGAAGGACAGCGGGCAGCGGAGGGGGACAGTGTGGCAGCGGAGGGGGACAGCGGGCAGCAGAGGGGGGCAGAGGGCTGCAGATGGGGCAGCGTGACAGAGGGCTGCAGAGGGGGCAGCGTGCCTGGGGGGTAGAGGAGGGGGACAGCGTGGCAGAGGGCAGAGGAGGTGACAGAGGGCAGAGGAGGGGACAGCGTGAAAGAGGGCAGAGGAGGAGGAATAGCGTGACAGAGGGCAGAGGAGGGGACAGCGTGACAGAGGGGGCAGAGTGCCTGGATGCAGAGGGGGCAGAGTGCCTGGATGCAGAGGGGGCAGAGTGCCTGGATGCAGAGGGGGCAGAGTGCCTGGATGCAGAGGGGGCAGAGTGCCTGGATGCAGAGGGGGCAGTGTCCCTGGATGCAGAGGGGGCAGTGTCCCTGGATGCAGAGGGGGCAGTGTCTCTGGATGCAGAGGGGCATTTTTGCATACAACTAAGTATTTTTGTCGTGACCTAAATACTTATTACAATTTTTTGACCCAACTACTTCTAAAACAGGACTGCTCAGTAATTATTTTGGAGGGGTGCCTTGAAAAAATTTGGAGACTCTAAGGGTGCCGTGAACTGCAAAAGTTTGGGAACCACTGGTATAGACTATAAGCTTAATGTTGAACTTTCTAAAACACAGTTAATCTGTTTTCATAATAGACCAATTGACATGAGCAAAGCATTTTCGATGCCAAGAATACTTCACAAACCAGTGAAATAGATCATTTATAGGGTGTTATTTGTCCTGTCAACTGCTAAATTCTTGTAGTTTAAAATGTTTGTTTTTGACTTTTTAAAAATTTGTTGTTGAAAACAAATGTAACGTTAACATTATAAAGGTCTTTTCGTTTACCTTCAATGCACCTTTTTAAACAGCCGTCTCTGTTTAAACCAGAAATAAGAGATTTGTGTGATTCAGTGAAAATACAACTATTGCTCAATTATCGTGAATATTTCAGCAAATGAACCTCAGGAAATTAATTTATCCCTTTTAATCATACATGCCAACTTTTAAGATTTCTCCCCATGAGATCCGGGGGAGAAGTCATGTGACAAGTGTAGGAGGGGGTGTGGTGACATCGTTGCGTCACCATAGCCCCGCCCCCACTGTAAAATGCTGAAATTCACGGCATTGCATAGCGGGGACCGGGCTTAATGACGCGATTAAGCCCCGCCCCCTCCATTCAGTGCCGTGAATTTCGGCGAATGCGGGAGCTTTGCCTACTCTTCCGGGAGTACTCCCTGAAATTCGGGAACCTCCCGGGAGTTCCGGGAGAGTAGGCAAGTATGCTTTTAATAGGGATATATTGGGTTGACACAAAACAGCTGAATATAATTCTACTTTTTCACCTTTTTCTATTGTATGTGAATAAATATGTTTTTTAATTCACACGCCTAATGGATCGACACAGCTACGACACAGTATGACAGCAGCAGCAGATGAGGATGTCTTCAGTGCTTGGCATTTTTTATGAAGAAAAGTTAGATATAGATCCATGTACCTGTGTTTTGAGTTTCCTGGTAAATCCCTTGAATTGTTAATCATATTTATGAATACATCTGTGCTGGTATTTGACAGCCAGGACTATGTGTAGATGAATTCGACACATTGCTTTCAGATTATTCACATCACTAGAGAGCTGTTAGCGAGAGGCCCAGTGACATCTCCGCTTTCTCTGACACGTTCTTATGCAGCTCTAAATGCCTTGAATTATTGCATTGCAACTCTGTCTGTATTAATTAACAGAAAATTAACATATCTGATGGCACATTAGATATAGCCATGATTGACCAGACATTGTATCATGTGACTCCCAAACAACTGGTCCTCCCAATCAAACTGCCCCCCAGCAATGTTGCTATAATAGCCACACACACAGGCATCTAGTCCTGTCTCCTATGTGGGGTGGCCAAAATTGAGTATATTGCATTAAATCATTCTGCGCATTCCCAGAAAAGCGGGCGTACGTGTCCCATGCAGTGGCAGTGTGATCCTGCCACTTAAGCCTGCTTGCGCCTGGATAGCCGGCGCAGGACGTACTAATGCAGGCTGCGTACAGTAAAGGCGTGTTTGTGTAATTGCAAACAGATTCAGGGGTAAATGTATCAAGCTGCGAGTTTCCAGCAGGTTTGAAAAATGGAGATGTTGCCTATAGCAACCAAGCAGATTCAAGCTGTCATTTTCTAGAATGTTGTAAATAAATGATAACTAGAATCTGATTGGTTGCTAGAGGCAACATCTCCACTTTTCACCCCTGCCGGAAACTCACAGCTTGATACGTTTATCCCTCACAAAGGCACATTTTGCTCCTGAGGAAGGCATATTATATGCGGGCGGTCAGGGACAAGTTAAAATAGCGGATGGTGATAATGACGGTCCCCAGCGCTACGAAACTGTTTGCGATTGGCTGTTTGCGAATCCGCCACTTACGGTGATTGGCGATTTCTTCATAGCTCATATATTGTGCTTTTCTATGTCTTTAAGCAACCTTTTTTTCCGCACACAAGATGTGACATTGTTTCTGCTGTATTTGAGAAGGTTTTAGCAGGTTTTTTTGATGCCTGACAGTGAAAGCATTCGTTGCCAATAAAATAATTACTTAATAACATGGGCACAAGTGGGACGTACATGTATGTCATGTATGTGACATATACCTGGTTCAAACAGGCGCATATGTTACTATTGCCGACCAGCATGCATCTTAAGGTAGTTGCCGCTTTGCATTTGGGTGCTATTGTTGCTTTTATAATAAAAGCAAATAGTGCCTGTGATTTCTGCATGTGTCCCAGGGTCAGGCCCGGCGCTCCCATTAGGCAAGGTTAGGCACTTGCCTAGGGCGCCGGGCTCTGGAGGGTGCCTGGAGGGCGCCACAGAACTGGAAATTAATTTTAAAACTGTGCGGCGACCGCTGACCATACCTGTCACGGCCGCCGCACAGCATTCAGATGCACGGGGGAGGGGGGAGAGGCTATTGCTCACCACCGCCACCTCTCTGCTCCGTCTCCTCCCCTCCACTCACTAGTGTCAGTGAGTGGAGGGGAGGAGACGGAGCAGAGAGGCGGCGGTGGTGAGACAAGGTAAGAAAAGACGGGGTGAGGGGGGAGGAGGGCACCAATTTTAGCACCGGCCCTGCCCAGGGTCTTCTTCCTCCATAGGGTTTTTCTTCATTCATCTGTAATAATATTCCTTTATTACATGGTGAAACCGCGCTAGAGAACTTTGGAACGTAAATGTTGACGCACAGCTCCCCTTGTGGTGACACAGTGTGACTGCAGCTTCTTTCACTGTATTACGTACTATGCTGTTACGTTAGGATGCATGCTGTGTTGATACATGATCCTTTTGTTAAATACTAGAAATAATTCCATTCAGCAGAACAGGAAATCAGAGGGAAAAGAATGTGGCTCTTGGGAATTACCCCCTCTGAACACTTTGCTAATGAGATTGCATGATTGTTTGAGAACAGAGGGGCTGTTTGACTGTATTGCTAACCCTTTATTGTATGTGTAATTACCACAGCATAGGAATATTTGTACCATGCCCTTCCATGCAATAATTAGTGGAAAACTATACTGTATGTTAATGCAATAAAACAGGGCTCTCTTTTACTTCACAATGGTACCCAGCCTCCCCAAGTACAGGTTAGCTCATTTAAATAAAATTGAATTTGAAATAATTGGATACCAATGTGGGGAATACACTCATTATTGATAGCTGTCAATATTTGAAAATAGAAATTGCGCAATTTTAGATTGTAGGCTGGGGGTGTCATGTGGCACTCGCCACTTGACATGCAGATCGCTTTGCCTTTCAAAAGCTGCACTGCATAAAATTGTATGTGAGTGGCTAGAATTAATGCTGCACAATCAGCATATTTACCTTACATCAACAATCATCATCATCAGTTATTTATATAGCACCACTAATTCTGCAGCGCTGTACAGAAAACTCACGCACTATCCCCACAATTTAGCATAATTTTATTGCCATTGGCGAAAAACGTTCCAGTTAGGTTTACTAACCACTCTTGTGCCCCCGTTGTGCTCTACTTGTGCGGAGTCCTGGCACACAGGCGGAATGGGAAGCTCAGTTTATGATTCCCAAAAATGAGTGTGCAGACTAAATCCCCCTTTGTTCTGTTTAATACTTTTAATACTTTGAATGATGTGATTTCCTTCACTTTGGTTCAGAACCCCACCCGTTTATTTGTAGGTATTTATAATTTAGGGTAGCTTCCAGCTAGGTCCTACCGTCATTGTCTATCACCTGTAATTGGAGGTAACAGACAGAGGTATGTACCCATGTTACTGTAGGTAACAATATGAATGAGGTCATCTTGTTGAGGTAGAATGACTGTAACTGATTACATGACATTATATACGTTACTGAATAGTATGCAATATCAATATCAATACAATTCAATCGTCTAGAGGTGAGCGAATATATCTACAAAATAAGTCCGAATTCCACAATGCCTATAGAAAGAAAAAGCAGGCCCCGTGTGTAATAAAAAAGTGTTGATGGTGTTTGTAATTTTAACCCTAATGCTAACCCTACTCCTAACCCTAACATTTAAATTAGCTAATAAAGTCGTCCTAGCATTGCCACTTTAAATCCCGAAATATCACTGTAGCTCTGATAAGTGACGTAAATTGAAAGTGCCGAGAAGCATGTCGCCCATGTAGACTGTAATTTTTATGGCAAGTCTGCTTTTTCTTTCTATAGGCATTGTGCAATTCGGACTTGTTTTGTAGATATACTCCTTGTTGTCATAATGAGAGCCGTTAACATGACTACCACCGGTGGAGTTTGTGCTACAAGAGAAGAATTTCCCCTTATCATTTTTGTTCCACCCAGACACAATGAATTGACACCATCGTCATCCCAGCTATATTTATAGACTATAAATTCTGCAAAACTAGGAATACAAATTAACTGCAACATTCCATTCCACGGAATTCAATTCTCGTGAAATTCCGCTGTGACTTCCCTCATCTCTAGAATAGTGTATAAGATCAAAACAATAAAACTAGCCTATGTAACACATACAGTTTTATTCAAATATAATATATGTACATTACTAAATAGTATTTGTTTTTTTTTACAGAACCCTGGGAGAATCGTGGGCACAAGTAAAGAAAAGTCTGGCAGATGAGGCTGAGGTTCACCTTAAGTTTTCCTCAAAGGTAAATCATTCTGTAATATTTGTTAATACTGTTACACCATAATGTAAGAACCCAGAAACACAATACAATTTTGTTCGGAGAAACTGGTACCAATTTTTTGTTTTTTTTATACCCAGAACTGTAAAGATTGCTCATGGATTTACATATGGCATAATTTATGTCCCATCTCTCTTTGATTGTAAAGACACACTAACCCCATTGTTTAAAGTTTCCCCATTTGTCAAATGGAATGATAAGGAAATATACTTATATGACCCTTATTGATGACGACCCCCAGGGCCGGTGCTAGGGTCCATGGCGCCCTAGGCATTTTGTCAAAATCGGCGCCCCCTCCCACCCCGCAAAAATCGGCTCCCTCCTCCCTCCTCCCCCCTCACCCCGTCTTTCCTTACCTTGCCTCACCACCGCCGCCTCTCTGCTCCGTCTCCTCCCCTCCACTCACTGACACTGTCGGGCCGTGATAATGATGTCACGGCCCGACAGTCAGTGAGTGGAGGGGAGGAGACGGAGCAGAGAGGCGGCGGTGGTGAGCAATAGCCTCTTCCCCCCTCCCCGTGTATGTATCTGAATGCTGTGCAGCGGCCGTGACAGGTATGGTCAGCGGTCGCCGCACAGTTTTAAAGTAATTTTCATTCTGTGGCACCCTCCAGAGCCCGGCGCCCTGACGACCCCCCCTCACCGTCACTGCTGCCTGAGGCTTCAGTGTAGATTATTGGACGATGGCTGCTTTCTGCATTTCACTATCGCTCTGTAATAATGACTAAGAGAATACACATTTTAAAGATTTAACGTTATTGCTGTCGGACTTTTGTCCTAAAACATTATTCCTGTCGCCTACAGTTACAAAGCGAGGTGGAGAAACCGCTACTGAACTTCAGAGAAAACTTCAAGAAAGACATGAAAAAGTTTGACCACCACATAGCGGACTTACGGAAGCAGCTCGCCAGCCGATACGCATCAGTAGAAAAGGTACATACATTAAAGGGGCTTAAAAATAATTACCCTCCCTTTTTAAAAAAAACAAAAAAAAAACTTTATGGGCAATAGATAGTTACCAGGGCTGGTGCTAGCTACTTGGCATGCTCAGCATCCAGGGGCAGGCTAGGCTTGGGGGCAAGGGGCCATCTGCCCCCTGGGCCGGTCCGATAGTGGGCTACCTTGGACTGGTTCACTGGGCTACCTCGATTGTGGAGACATTCATTCTGTAAGTTGAACCAATATTCCTGCAAATACAGACTATCTAGTGACTCTAGGTTCAACCCACAACATTGCTGCTTTCATTGTGGTTACATTTAACTTCTGTAATATCACAAAAACCATTCACTAATGAATGATCCCATCCTTATTTTTAAAATTAAGAAATACAGGTTTGAGGTACCTAATTCTGTCCATATGTGGTACAGAGCCTCTCCACAAGGCTAACACTTGACTCTGTGTTTCTCCCGATAGGCCAGGAAAGCTTTGGCCGAGAGGCAGAAAGATCTTGAAGTGAAAACACAACAACTAGAAATAAAACTGAGCAACAAGACAGAAGAAGATATTAAGAAGGCTCGACGGAAGTCAACACAAGCAGGTTTGCATTTGTTCTACAACAATCCTATCCAGTCGTGGGCAAGAATTACAACAAGCGATACCGCCTGTTGTATGTTCTCCTTGCCGTATATGTTGTACAGTATTACATTTTCACTTTATTTTGCACCAGTGAGGTTTTTGATTTATATATTAGGCTTTTTGTTTTGTTTCCTGTATTTCTCTGTCTAAGATTCTATAAAAGTACATCGTTTCTGCGGTGAAGAGAGTATATACTGTGCCCTGTTCAATCCACTATTACTTTTAGGATGACCTCTTTTAATCTTTTAATTATTTAAACTTGTCAGTTTCTCCTCCCGTTATGGGGTAACTTTTGCAATGTCCTTCTTTTCTTGTCCCCCCTTCCTCCCCCCGATCAATGGCCTCTCCTGTTATTATTCATTTATATAGGCCATCTCGTCCTTGTGCTTCTGTACCTTATCTCATTGTAAGTACTCTCTTGGCATTAAGTCAATATCTAATTCTCTGTGAATCGGCTCCAATGATGTTGCGATGATTGTGAAGTAATGTGTAATCTGAAGATGAATCTGGAGCTCCCAGTACGCCAACGCTAGTGAAATATATAACTCTGCACATCCTCACTCACAGGTCACACGTCCATGACATTACTCCTCGGGCGCTGTATGCAGACAGATTTATGCACTTGTTTAGTATGCGATTAGCAGCGTATTTCATTATTTACCGTTGTTATATTTTCCGTCTTAAGATGTCTTACATAATGCTTTGGATTTTAGTCTTTCTCTGTCCTAATTAGCAGCAATTGTCTGCATCGATTCTTGGATATAAAAATGTAATGCTATCAATGAAAGAAGCAAAACAATGCAGAGAAACTTTGAGCTTACTGGATTTTAGCCGTTTCGGACGTCACAAATCAGTGGGCCAGCCAAAGTGCGTTAAATGAGAATGTTATTTTGCTAAATCATTTGGTAAAGATTGCGCTTCAGAATGTGGTTTCTTAACAACTATTTATGGAAACAACAAAAAGAACAAATTTGCTCTAACCCTGCTTTGAAAAACTGTAGCCACAATCTGTGCCACTCAAACCATACACAGAGGGACAGCCACTGCCTCCCAAATTATGCCATTGTTCAGCTATAACCTTTTCACTGCCATGGTTTCTGGATCTCCATGACCTACTCCCCTCCTGCATAAAATCTATATATTTATGTATTTATCTATTTTTTGTTTACATGTTGTCAAACATAATTACCCCCTAATTACCCCTTCCTCTGATAACCAGAACATGGAAGTGGCTGACTGTGTCATACAAATGGATTCAGCAGCAATGGGCAGCAACAGAGGCGCTCACAGCGTTGAAGTTAATTGCAGTGGTGGAGAGGGGTCACCTCCAGGCACACCAGGCCATCCCTGCTGACACTTGGAGCTGTATCAAGTATGACAATGCCAAACCCTGTCTGTAGTGAAGAAAAGGGGGTGCAGCAATCGAGTAAAAATATAAACTGAAATATATAATACTACATCAATTTACCTACCCCCCCTCCAAATACAGATCCGCATATTTAATCTTCGCACCAGATACGGCTCTATACTTTAGTCTTGGCACCAGATACGGCTGTATACTTTAGTCTTGGCACCAGATACGGCTGTATACTTTAGTCTTGGCACCAGATACGGCTGTATACTTTAGTCTTGGCACCAGATACGGCTGTATACTTTAGTCTTGGCACCAGATACGGCTCTATACTTTAGTCTTGGCACCAGATACGGCTCTATACTGTAGTCTTGGCACCAGATGTGGCTCTATACTGTAGTCTTGGCACCAGATACGGCTCTATACTTTAGTCTTGGCACCAGATACGGCTCTATACTTTAGTCTTGGCACCAGATACGGCTCTATACTTTAGTCTTGGCATCAGATACGGCTCTATACTGTAGTCTTGGCACCAGATGTGGCTCTATACTTTAGTCTTGGCACCAGATACGGCTCTATACCTTCGTCTTGGCACCAGATACGGCTGTATACTTTAGTCTTGGCACCAGATACGGCTGTATACTTTAGTCTTGGCACCAGATACGGCTGTATACTTTAGTCTTGGCACCAGATACGGCTCTATACTTTAGTCTTGGCACCAGATACGGCTGTATACTTTAGTCTTGGCACCAGATACGGCTGTATACTTTAGTCTTGGCACCAGATACGGCTCTATACTTTAGTCTTGGCACCAGATACGGCTGTATACTTTAGTCTTGGCACCAGATACGGCTGTATACTTTAGTCTTGGCACCAGATACGGCTCTATACTTTAGTCTTGGCATCAGATACGGCTCTATACTGTAGTCTTGGCACCAGATGTGGCTCTATACTTTAGTCTTGGCACCAGATACGGCTCTATACCTTCGTCTTGGCACCAGATACGGCTGTATACTTTAGTCTTGGCACCAGATACGGCTGTATACTTTAGTCTTGGCATCAGATACGGCTCTATACTGTAGTCTTGGCACCAGATGTGGCTCTATACTTTCGTCTTCGCACCAGATACGGCTCTATACTTTAGTCTTGGCACCAGATATGGCTCTATACCTTAGTCTTGGCATCAGATATGGCTCTATACCTTAGTCTTGGCATCAGATACGGCTCTATACTTTAGTCTTTGCATCAGATACGGCTCTATACTTTAGTCTTGGCACCAGATACGGCTCTATACTTTAGTCTTGGCACCAGATACGGCTCTATACTTTAGTCTTGGCACCAGATACGGCTCTATACTTTAGTCTTGGCACCAGATACGGCTCTATACTTTAGTCTTGGCACCAGATACGGCTCTATACTTTAGGCTTGGCACCAGATACGGCTCTATACTTTAGTCTTGGCACCAGATACGGCTCTATACTTTAGTCTTGGCACCAGATACGGCTCTATACTTTGTCTTGGCACCAGATATGACTCTCCTTTCTAGTCATATTGGCAGGTATGGCCCTACAATGTAGTATTGGCATCAGATATGGCTCAGCACATCAGCCCTGGCAGCAGATATTATTATTATTATTTTCCTTTATTTACGAGGTGTCACAGTGGTTGGGGAGGGCAGAGCAAGAAGCAGCATCCATGGTACAGAGCATCCATAGCACAGTACAGTACATAGCACGGTCCAACCATAGTACTATATATACGATTGTTTCACAGTAGGGTTGAACAACTGCCAGTTATACAGTCAACAAAACTGGAATGAGTTACAAGGGGGGGCATACCAGTGCAGCAAGCAGGGTCAGAGGTGCGGAATGTGTAGAATAAGTGTCCAGGTATAACCTGCTAGGCAGGTGGATAGGATATTGAAGGTAGGAAAACATAAGGAAGACGAGCCTTGCTCTGGGGTAAGCTTTCAATATAGATGAGAGGGACAGACACTGAGTAGGTGTGAGGGTGGTGGAGTAAGGGATGAGTTAGGTGGGGGTCTGATAGGCTTTGATGAAGAGATGAGTTTTCAGGTCACAGTTGAATGTTGGTGCCAGGTATGGCTCTGCACGTTAGTCTGGGTGCCAGGTATGGCTCTGCACGTTAGTCTTGGTGCCAGGTATGGCTCTGCTCGTTAGTCTTGGCGCCAGGTATGGCTCTGCACATTAGTCTTGGCGCCAGGTATGGCTCTGCACGTTAGTCTAGGTGCCAGGTATGGCTCTGCACGTTAGTCTTGGTGCCAGGTATGGCTCTGCACGTTAGTCTTGGTGCCAGGTATGACTCTGCTTGTTTGTCTTGGTGCCAGGTATGACTCTGCTCGTTAGTCTTGGTGCCAGGTATGACTCTGCTCGTTAGTCTGGGTGCCAGGTATGACTCTGCACGTTAGTCTGGGTGCCAGGTATGACTCTGCACGTTAGTCTTGGCGCCAGGTATGACTCTGCACGTTAGTCTTGGCGCCAGGTATGGCTCTGCACGTTAGTCTTGGTGCCAGGTATGGCTCTGCACGTTAGTCTTGGTGCCAGGTATGGCTCTGCACGTTAGTCTTGGCGCCAGGTATGGCTCTGCACGTTAGTCTTGGCGCCAGGTATGGCCTGCACGTTAGTCTTGGTGCCAGGTATGGCTCTGCACATTAGTCTTGGTGCCAGGTATGGCTCTGCACGTTAGTCTTGGTGCCAGGTATGACTCTGCTTGTTTGTCTTGGTGCCAGGTATGACTCTGCTCGTTAGTCTTGGTGCCAGGTATGGCTCTGTACGTTAGTCTTGAGGTTTATGCAGTGTGTTGCTGTTCAATGTAGTTGGGTAGACCGTAGCAAAGTAAGCAGGTTTATCATGATGTGGCAAGTTTGCATTATAACTGCACCTCCCTTTTTTTCTTATCCATCCAACCATCAAGTTTTTCATGCTTCTTTACATTATAGTATATATATATATATATATATATATATATATATATATATATATATATATATATATATATATATATATATATATACATATACCATGAAGTCATCTTTTTTTTTTTAAGTGACCATTCTTGTTTAACCCAAGCTAATTATTTTCAGCTTGTTGAAGTAAAAGGTACATCGAGACGCTGTCTTGTCCCATCATGTTCTCCTAGGGGGGATATGTCTCATGACTATTTTTTGGGTTACATTTTAGCATGTAGACTGCTTCTATTTGATGTGTAGTAAGTAGTTGGCACCAGTATGTCGCAGCTACTGTTATCAAGAGTCTAATTTGTCAATTCAAGAACATTGTGTATTCTTTAATCTTTAATCGTTTATATCAATATAAAATACAAAACATGGCAAAGAAAAACTAATTAGAAGGAAGGTAATGATGTAATTTACTTGGCTTAATTATACCCATTATGTGGAAATGACTGTACCACTTTCATATCATACAAATGGCTATCCAGGGTGTATTTAGTATGATCTGTACTGTGCAACCGTAGCCGCTGCATTAGTAAAATAATGCAAAGTGATATGTGAGTCTGAGATGAAGTTCTCTGTACTGGGCCGTAGTCTGTGGTGGGGATAGGGGAGGGGGGCGGCCATAGTCTGTGCCGGGAGGGCGGCCGTAGTCTGCGCTGGGTATTTATATTCCTTTGGTCCTAATTAGCTCTATGACTGCTTTTTATGTAAAATACACGTTTATGTAATGTCTATATGTAGGGACATGTAAGAATATGGTGTTCATATGGTATTGGGGCATGGTGTCCAAAATGAGGGGAGTCATTCAGAATAATGGACTGCCTCACTCAGGCATAGTTGCCAAAAATATCCTGATGTTTGATAACTATAAAAGTTACAATATATCTATTTATTTTTTCCCACGGATGGGGCAACTGCCCATCCATTTTTAACCAGTAAAATATTGCAGCAGCAGGAAATTATATTTCTCAGCTTCTTTTATCTGTTAACCTCACCCTGCGATGGTGTACACAGAACAGGTAAAGCGGTGATACAAATAACGTCTTGATACATAGACTACTCCAGCAAACTTACCACCGTCAGGGTTATTGCTGGTGGTAACCCCTTAGATATATAGAGTGAAGCGGAAAAAATAAAAGATCCATTGTTGTTGAAATCTCCCCTTTTCGCTGTCAAGTTTTGCTAATGGGGCCTTTTATAACAGAGTTTAGCCACCAGGTGGCTGTTGCAGACAATGTCCTTCTCTTTTGGCTATAGTGATAGAATACCCTCTGCTATTTACATCAGCTTGTGTGTAAATGCTGGGTTAAGAACTGTAACCTGAATTTTGTTTGAGATCTAAAGATAGCACCGGAAAAGGGAAGCAGATGTAACAAGGATTATTGTATTGGTGTAAGGTACAATCCATATCTACACCTGTCATCTCCGTAAGTTAGGATCTGACATGGATCGTGTCACTGGCACGACAGATATATATTATATTATATTTTGTTCTACTGCACTGTAAAAATGATTTATGGTTCTCTTATATTGATTTAACTATTCATTAAATTGATTCTGCTTAGAAAACTGAATCTGGCATTACCCGTTTTTCTTTTTTAAATTAGCCTCTATCTCCTTCTAGTGGCTAAGTAGTAGATCATTTAAACTGCACATACAAGCTGTCCTTATTCATATTATGCATGTATTGTACAGGGAAGCTCAGTGCTTTTCTAGTGGATTAAATGAAATAGGCATTTTTATAATCTATAGGAAATAAACATACATAAGTGCGGCCATGTAGAAATGTCAGACATAATGTGCAACAGGATTCTAAGTGTTAGAAATTATGTCATCACCATTTATTTATATAGTGCCACCAATTCCGCAGCTCTGTACAGAGAATATTTATCACTCATGCCAGTCCCTGCTCCATTGGAGCTTACTGTCCAAATTCCCTAACACGGCACAGACAGACAGACACGCGTGCGCGTAGGAGAATTTTGTCAGCAGCCAATTAACCTACCAGTATCTTTTTGGAGTATGGTAGGAAAACAGAGCACCCAGAGGAAACCCACGCAAATATGGGGAGAACATACAAACTCCACACACATAAGGCCATGGTCGCGAATCGAACTCATGACCCCAGTGATGTGAGACATAAGGATATGGGGCAAGCAGAAACATGCAGGCGGATAGGAGATTTTTTGCACGTTCCCTTTTGTTGAAACGCCTAGAACTTCCTTATATTACAACAAGTATATTGTGACAAATGAAAAGTGTGCGAGTAATGACCGGGCAATATAATGGCATAAGGCAAGAGGGAGACACATGGTCCTGGACACCAGAGACAGGCTGATTTGATAGTATTTGCACTCCTAGCAGTAATACAACTTTGTAACCCTTTTATTCAAGGATGGAGTAATGTGTACACCCTCTTATGAGATCTAATGATACAATATGATTCCCAGTGTGTTAAATTGCAGTCAATCGATATGTATCATAAAATATATTTATGAACTCATTGTACCTTGCTCTTACAGGAGATGACTTGATGCGATGTGTGGATCTTTACAATCAAGCACAGTCCAAATGGTTTGAAGAGATGGTGACAACCACGTTGGTACGCACTGAGATAATATATGAAATAGTTACAGTATTCATCTTCTTAATGGGGAAGTATCAAACATTTTTATTGGGTCGAGAGAGGGTTTAAAGAAAATACTTTGGGGTATATTTACTAAACTGCGGGATTAAAAAAGTGGAGATGTTGCCTATAGCAACCAATCAGATCCTAGGTATCAATTATTTAGTACATTCTACAAATTAACATCTAGAATCTGATTGGTTGGTATAGGCAAAATCTCCACTTTCTCAAACCCACAGTTTAGTAAATATACCCCTTCATCTAGATAGCAGGATAATGCACCCACAAGGATTGTTACCAAATCTCAGCCAATAATAGACGGCAAATGATGTTAATCTCTACAGTCTATTTTTCTGCTGGATGAGTGTTGCAATTAACATACAGGAATACAAATAAACGTATTGTAGACTCTTTAATTCTTCTACAATACAGTTATAGAAGATGTTTCATGATGGGTCCCAGCTCACTTGTAACCAGTATTTTTTTATTATGCAGGAACTGGAGAGGTTGGAGGTGGAACGCGTTGAGATGATACGTCAGCACCTTTGTCAGTACACACAGTTACGGCATGAAACAGACATGTTTAACCAAAGTGTGAGTATTGGGGAAATTATCAACATATATACATATATAGGCATTCAATTTTACTTCATTAACTGGGCAGCAAGTTCATTTAGTAAGCTACGCGTTTTCTTTCGTCCCTACAGACGGTAGAACCCGTGGACCAGCTGCTACAGAAAGTGGATCCCGCCAAAGACAGGGAATTGTGGGTGAAGGAGCACAAGACAGGCGACATCAGACCCATTGACATGGACATATAGTTTTCTGTTGCAGAAACGTTGCCGCTTTCTTGGTTTGAGAGTTATTTATACAGCGGCAGCCTGGATATTGTAAACTGATGTAACATACACAAGGTCATTAATTGCTGTGTCACCAAATAATTATTTTTAATAGGGGACGCTGGGATTTGTTTGTTTGGAACTATGAATGTGGAATGCAGAGATTGGGATAACATAGCGTGTCGGACATAGGGCCAATATTCTTGGCTTCTCTTTGATCAAGGTTTGGAACACTAGATGTGAGCCTAAGTCTAGATGCAGTACAAAGGCAATGTACTACTCCTGCGTAACTTAAACAAACGCACAATAAAGCAAATTGCCATGAAAAATGGAACCAGTATAATGTGCTTTTCTAAACTAAGGCTAAAACGTAAGCCGTTGTTTTTGAGAGCGCCTGTTTCAGTTCGCTTCCACCCCTCACCCAAGAAGGAGACCACCAAAATTTTAAGTTAACGGAGCCTCCCTTTCTAGTAATATCATTAACCTGTATGAATATAGCCAGTGCTTCTATGTGTCATACTGCCGACACCACAAACTTTACAACTCTAAGTTAAAGCATCTGCATGTCAGAGACATGGGGGTGATCTGATAATTGAAACACCACAAATATTATTATTGTTTGTTGTCGTAAGTTAAAAGATTAATGAAAAGATGTTTTCTTCTCAGTTATGGATCTAGAAGTTGTTCTACAGCGTAGTCTGAAAATTCTTAAATGTATAGTTCCGAATGAAAACCGTCAACTGTGTGTTCTCGTAACCATTCCATACACATGCAGATCCCGTCAGATGATATCAAGTTGAAGCCTAGTTTGCCCAGTTGACGGCTGACCGTATTTTCTTCCAGTCCTGATCCACACCTGATCTGGGGCTGGGGGTCATCTGCCCCCTGGCCCTTGTCACATATAGGGCTACCTTGGGCTGGGTCAGTGGGCTTACTGCATTTTTTTTTTTCTTTAAAATGTTTCCAATAGGCTGCTGAGCGAGTCTTGCCCCCCGGGCTTAAATTTGCCAGCCCTCCACTGCACCTGATCTTTCCCTATCAGAGATTCATCAGGATTGCTGGCTGCATGCAGTGATATGCAGCAACCTTAATATAAAATGATTAATGTCTGCATGTATGGGCAGCTATTTAATGAGAGATGAGAGACTGCAGTACTTTACAGTGGAAAGCTGTACAGTACGGCCCAGGACATTATGAAGATATATATTTATAGTATAAATTGAAATGTAGTGTGTACTCCAGTATCAGCTATATTTCTTAGCTGTTAACAGCCCTACACGGAATCTTGACTTGGAGTAATCAAATTACAATTATTACTCCTCATGCAGTAATTTAGACTTTAGTCATTTGGTTGGTAAAGGGTTAAGCCTAGTTGGCATGACTGCAAAAAAACCAAAACAAATTCCAACAACAACAAAAACAGACTGAGCGTAATGAATGCTGTTCTGATACAAGGGATACATAAAAAGATTGTTCTATGGAGAAAATGACGTGTGCATTGTTGATATGTGTACGGCAAAGAAAATTCTTGCATATAGGGGACTAGGTAAACAAGCTCAATACCTTGCAAATCATTTCACATTTGGTTTCATAGATCGGAAAGGGACTGCTATAAAAGTTAACAAGTGACCCTGCTGTAAATTGCTGGACACAAGGGTTTGTTCTGGTCTACTAAACCCAATGAAGCAAACCAGTAACTGTACTGATCCATGAAGGGGCGTAAGTAGACTTTTGTGGGCTTCCTAGCAAAATGTTTTAATTGTTCCCATGTGCCACCCAATGGTGCAAAATTCACATATACATATGAGAGTGAATGTGGACCCATCCACCACATAGCAGTTTCACCTCTTGCCCCTAGGATATGTGCCATGCTATACAGAATACTCACCTTTGTGTCCATCCTTTCTTTTCTTCAGCGCTTGCTGTCCCACGTTATAGACAATGTCCATATAGTTCCTAGTATTCAATAGGTTCATCGGAAACTTGTTCCAAATGACGCTATCCACCACAGAGCCATCAGACAGTTTTGTACAAACATCGCAGCCCAAACTATTACCAGCGAGACTGCCTCTGAACCAAGGGAACTGCTCGCGTATCAAAATGGCTGTTGGGCTGATCTTCTTATATAACTGGTAAATACAATGACGTTAAGAGGGTAAAAAGTGATTTATTGTTGGACTGGGTAATTATGAGCGGACTCATAGTGCAATATTACTATGTAGTGCATGAATTTTACACTACATTAGAAGTTGTTTCTACATATTAAGGACTGGACTTCCCTTTTTGATTTTCATTATTATTTTTTTTTGTACCCCAACAAACCAACTTGAATGGTTACTTACTATATATTGAGGTGCTGGGCCCCCCTTTTACTTTTGGAGGGCTTGATAAAAGTGTCAGAATGTAAAAATATTCTTGAAAATGTAATTTTTTATTATAAAGTCTTTTTTGAGGCTTTAAAAAAACCTAATTTTTCTCCAATTTTTTACCTAAAAAGTTGTTTCCGTGCTTTCTTAAGATTGACTTTACATAGCCACTCTCTCCTCTTCACTCATAATTACCTACTAAAAAATATATAAAAGTACTTACAAAAAACATCATCAATGCATTTTTTTTTTAACTAAACCTTTTCTGCTGTTCTCTTCATTAATTTAAGTAGAAGGTAGTAGCTGCAAAGTGGTGATTAAACATTATAAAAAATGGAGTATCGTTAAGACAAGATTTCCATTACTCTTGTTTTATAGAATATCCCGCAACGTGTCTATAAAACAAGGATATCTTACAGTATAACGGTTGTTGAAGTTTTTAATGACCGCCAGTTGTGGGGTTCCATGATTGGAGGATCTGTTGAACACTGTACAGCTGTGATCGTATGGAACTATAGCATTAATAACCGTTTAAAGAACTCTTTCCGGAGTTCCGAACTGTCAACAAAAGCTCAGGTCCAGCTGCCATTTCTGTGCACCGTAAACGGGTTATTTAAGTGTGGCAAATCTCACTGGTGCATGACGATATGCTGAGTCTTCAGAATGTCTTAGAACAATGTACTTATTACATATTCATGGCTAAACATAGATAAAGGAATTCCCACACTTTTGGACTATTCATATTTCACAATTGATCATAAGATTGTTTGCAAATTGGTTTCATTTTCATTT
Source organism: Mixophyes fleayi (assembly GCF_038048845.1). Classification (NCBI taxonomy): domain Eukaryota; kingdom Metazoa; phylum Chordata; class Amphibia; order Anura; family Limnodynastidae; genus Mixophyes; species Mixophyes fleayi. The sequence continues at coordinate 198,979,742 of NC_134407.1, read as the reverse complement.
CATTTCCACCAGTGGAAAATATAAGCATATATTATATTTCTTTCTAGCTTATCTACTTGGCAATTTAAGCCGACATCCATCGTGTAAGTTTGAAAGCACAGCAGTCTGAGCTTTTATAACCCCTCCTTTCCCTACAATAAAGCTTGTCAGGCAACAAAGTTGTATTTTTCTTGTTATACTGTTGAAACAAAATTGCCGCATTCTCTGTATTTGTAATCTTGTTTTCAGTTATAACGTTTAACAAAAATGAATTAAAATGTTATTGTAGAATATTAATAATAAAAAAGATATACACATCTCTCTTCATCCCATCATTCACTTGCCATCCCTATCAACATATGTGCAATATTTATACCTGTTATAGTAACAATTAAAATACTTCTGTAAACCTACCTTCAAGCTAAGGACTTATGGCATCAGCTATAGCATAAATGGAAAAATTAATTAACATTCAAAACTGGCATATATAATCTCCATAACTGTTAAAGAAAGATTACGTGTAGGTATAGTGCCCCCTATAGGTTAATTTGATGTCAAAGATTGTGGGACACTTGCTTGGCTTCCATTGGTCAGAACTGAACTGAACTGATCGCTTCCTATATTATGACTTATTGAGAAAGCAAAGATTTGAGACTAGGGGCTAGATTTACTAAGCTGCGGGTTTGAGAAAGTGGGGATGTTGCCTATGGCAACCAATCAGATTCTAGCTGTCATTTTGTAGAAGGTACTAAATAAATGAAAGCTAGAATCTTATTGGTTGCTATAGGCAACATCCCCGCTTTTTCAAACCCGCAGTTTAGTAAATCTAGCCCTAGGTCTACACCATACTCTGTATAGTACTTTTTTTACATGTACATGTAGCCTCCTCGGGGGAGCTGTGTAAATTATTGCTCATACATGTTATATAGCAGATTTATAAAGCGTGCTACTAAGTCCTCAATAATATCCCAATTACTATTTTCACCCCGACTCCTGCATTATTACATTCTTCCTTTTTGTACAGGCATATTGTAAAAGAAAAATGAATTTAGAAATACTAATTTAACATTATCAACTTGATTATACTTGGACAGAAATGATCCGACATTGTGTGTAAACGTAAATTGTTACAATTTGTGTAAAAGTTGTGAAGTTATTAAAAAAAATGTTTTCTTGTTTTCTATAAAAAAAAAATGGTTACATAAGAATTACTGCCTTTTTTTTTATTTTTGGCTGAAACAAATGGAAAAAAAAATATCTTAAAAATATAAAACAGCGGCAGTCGGTAATCAAATCGCACATCTGAACAAAACATCATGCAATTCTGCTTTATCTTTTAGTATTAAATAAAATTGAAATATATATATATATATATATTGACTTTAGTGTGGTGTCTTATTGCTGTCTTTTTTATATTGTATAAACGTTTTCTATCCCCTCCTGCATTTATCACAATGAAGAGCCTATTGCAGGGCCCTCTTAAGAACATCTTGGGCCCCTGGGCACAGCAGTGCACCGGGGCCCCTATATATACAAAAAAAGAAATGATTATATATATGGGCCCTGCAGCCCAGGGGGGGCCCGTCGGAGGCAGGAAAAAAAAAAAACCTGCAAAAAAAGAAGAAAATACTGTGCGGTCAGCTGGCGTCCGGCTCCCTCCCTGGTCTCCTCCTCCATCGCGCTCCGCCAATGGATGTCGGGCGGGCGTGATGACGTCACGCCCGACATGCACTGCCAGCGCGACAGAGGAGGGGACCAGGGAGGGAGCCGGATCGCCAGCTGACCGCACAGTATTTTCTTCTTTTGTTTCAGGTTTTTTTTTTTTGCTTCCTCCGATGGGCCCCCCTGGGCTGCAGGGCCCCAGGGCACCTGCCCATTGTGCCCTATGGGAAAGACGGCCCTGGTCTATTGTCTATATCTCTGTCTGTATTCTAGATGTAGTTTTTGGTTCTAAAACGTCTTCGTAGTTTTGGTTTTGTTACTGGTTTTGCCCAAAAATCCTGAAAGATTTTGGATCTGGATTTAATTAAAAATTGTGACAAATAGGTAAAATGATGTGATTTTTGAGCTGTCTTTAGCACTGACTTTCATTTCCAATCATTAACACCAAGTTTGGCCAAAGTCTGCAGCGAGCTGGCTGGCTAACATTAGTGATACAGTAGTGGAAAAAATATATGGCAGCTTAATCAGTATTTTTTATTCCTTAACAAGCAGATTATTTTGTTTTTTGTTTTTTTGGGGGGTGGGGGGGTTATGCTGGTCAAATCATCATTTATTTACATAGGGCCACTGATTCCGCAGCGCTGTACAGAGAACTCATTCACATCAGTCCCTGCCCCATTGGAGCTTACAAACTAAATTCCCTAACATACACACACACAGACACACAGACTAGGGTCAATTTGTTAGCAGCCATTTAACCTACCAGTATGTTTTTAGAGTGTGAGTGTTCTTAAGAGGGCCCTGCAAAACGGAGAACCCAGAGGAAACCCACGCAAACACGAGGAGAACATACAAGCTCCACACAGATAAGGCCATGGTCGGGAATTGAACTCATGACCCCAGTGCTGTGAGGCAGAAGTGCTAACCACTTAGCCACCGTGCTGCCCACAGAACACTCTGCTGCTCACAATGAAGCACAGCACCCTGTTTTTGTGCACGCTTAATAAAAATGCCACTGCCTGCCTCGGACATAATTACTTTGAATACAAAAGTAAAAAAACTTTAGATTTTAGAAACCAGCCACTATATTAGATCAATAGCACCCATAATAAATATACCTTGCTACATGCAACCAGCCCAAACATTAAACTAATAGTATTTACATTTAATAAACAAACACGTTTCCTCCCCAAACAGCTCTGACATTAAATAATTAGTATTCACACTTTATTAATAGCCCTTCTCCCCAAACTCAGCCCCACATTCCATTATTAGCCCCCAAACCACCCCAGCTTTAAATAAATAGTCCATTCACCCTGTCTTAAATTAACAGACTCTACCGTAACCCCCACCTGTTATAAATAGCCCCCACCTCAAATAATCTGACCCCACCAGTAAATGAATATCTCCCACCCACTGTTAAATGACTAGCCCTCACCACAATTCAATTAATAGCATAAGAATACCCACTTACAAGAAGATAAAAATATCTATAGTAATATATATGAAACAAAATGTATGTACTAGAGAAATGTAACATAATGAAAAAAACAATATTTACGAACATCAAAAAATTAAAATGTGCATATTTCCAATTAGACCACAATGATAGCATAAATAATCAAGTGGCCACTTAGGAAGAAGAATGGGGTAATACCAGACAAAAATGTCCCATGAAATTAAAGTCTTTTAGAGAAGTCTGGGTTGTCCTCCTAGAAGCTGTGGTATAAAGATTTTTACTGTACTTCTCTCAGGATGTGCATATCATTGGCTATAAAAACGCAGCCTATCCTAGTTCAGAATTAAGGATTCTCTGCCTAACAAACACAAGAAGGAAAGCACTAACATTTTTTCTATCACTCAAGGCACCCCCCTTCTCTCCAACCCTGCAGTACTTACCTTAGGGCTGCTGCCAGTATCTCCAACTCTTCTCTATTTCTATCATCTTCTTCCTAATCCGGCTCTTCTCCAATGATAGTGTCGCAAATGTGACTTAATTAATTTTCAACACTGAGGCGCTCGTGGAGATTGCAGGTTCTATCTCTGGGCCCGCCCCCTTAGGGTAGGAGATCAGGGACCTATCTGGTACCTATAGTGGGCCAGTCCGACCCTGTGACCAACAGATTACATTTAACCAACCTCTGGCTGTCCTGTGTTGAGTTCGGTGTCCTGCTTCTGTGCTACCCAGCAACAAATTTGGTTCAAATTATGTGGTCAGAGAAGAACGAGCCAGAGTAACCAGCAAAGAGGTGCTGCAGGAGCTGTGTACTCTACCAAAAAGTGTAAGAATTTGCAGGTGTTGGTGAAGGAGCCAAACGGTGGTGGCAGTGATAATCTTCTACAGCTGAGGGAACCACGTCACTGACCATCAGAATTGATGAATGACTACTGACCAAACATTGCCAGTAGGGATAGCCAGTGACAACAAGTTGATCAATAATAATGAAACCAAAGATGACTGGTAAACCAACTGGGTGGCAGAGTAAATCTATCACAGGGTAGAAAACTTCCAGTAGCAGCACAGACTGGTTGATTCAGCTGAACAGCAGCAGGAGATACCTGGCCAACAAGCTCTTCCTAGATTTGGATTGCAGAGTCAACTTATTGGCTCCCATCCTACCATTGAATGATCTCTTTGGCAAAGTATGCCTTAAATGTTTCCAGGTGTTTCCTATTCCTTTAATATATAGTGTAATTTTTCTATAAAATAAGTTAATGCTATTTATTATAATTTATTTGTGTTCTTGTAATCCACGGTTAATGACCATAATTTGTGATCCAATGGATCTTCTTCTTGTAATCCTCAGGAAATGATCTTTATTTGTAATCTACAAGAATTCTCTTCCTTGTAATCTATGAAAATCACCAAATCCCCCCCTCCCCCTTCTAATGAAGGATGAAATGAGCCTCTTCGCTGCAGAGCGATTGTGAACAGAATTGACCTGGACTCCCCTCCTCTTTGCCAATCACAAGCAGATTCCCACATTAGCCATGATGTGGTTTGGCTGGTGGGAAGAGATTAACTGAATCTTTATTGATGTGGAAAAAAACAATTTACTCATACTGCACAGCTCTGTTTAGGCCAATGCACCATTCAATTAAAAGGGTTTTCTACTAATGGAAAGAAATACAGCACATCGCTGGTTAAACCGCTTGTGTTAACCCCTAGCGGCTACGTTTACAGTATTACCACAGAGTTCCATGGAATCTTTCAAGTGTGGCGACAGGGTTTTGAACATGAATGGATATGAAGCACGCTGCAAAACTATGATCATCGCTATTTAAGTATTAGAACATAAAACGACAGTTAGGGGTTCTGCTTTCAGCATCCAAAAATTGACAATTTTTTCCCAAAAGTAAGAAGAATTTATTTACTGTATTGTGGCCATGTTTCAGGGTGCTCTTTGACCCCCCCCCCCCCAAAAAAAAAGAATTTGTTTTGGTTTATAAATCCAAGTGTTTGAGTGTGAAGGCAATTGTGTGGGGGTCAGTATCGTATCTGTACCAGCAAGCGACCAAGACTGGTGCTGTGTCTTACTGCACATCCCCAAAAAGTTCAAAGCATTTGTTTTTTAATGAACCAATTGTATCACTTTGACTGATAATGTGGAGCAGTGTCTGAATTGCAAGGTGACCGTTCCTCCTTTCCCTATCTCATTGGGCATTCACCTGGTGTGATGGCTGTTACCAGCAGCTCCAACCTAAAGTAACATTACTTCTGTTGTCCATCATGGATCAGTCTACAGATCAGGAGCATCCCAGGGTTAGTACTGCCAGTAGTAGTACTTTTTCAAAGTCATGTGTGAAGAAAGTGTAAGAAAGGACACTTCAAATCCAAACAACAATTGTCATCCTAAAATTAAACATCAGGGGCGTGGGTGAGGAAAATCGATGCATTTTGGACCCGCCCCCATAATTAAATCGTTATTTTGTAGCGGTGTGTGTGTGTGTGTGGGGGGGGGGGGGGTCAAAAGAACACAATTCACCAGTAGTTGCTTCATTTTGGCTCCCGATGGGCAGGATACAGGAGACTTGCCTGCTCTCCCAGGAGTCCGGGAGACCTACCAAGAATTTGGCAGTCTCCCGGACATTCCGGGAGATTGGGTAAGTATGAAAATAAAAATAGTATAATAATACATAAAAAAACATGACATACATAGTTATCTTTTATGACAGAGAAATTTATTCTCAAATTTATGTGACGAAAAACTTTTAAAAATGCATTTCTTTGAGATATGACTGGCATGTGTGCTAGATAAACATAATCTCCAGACAAAGGATATTGTTAATACCATAAAAACGTGAGGTGATTGCTGCTTTGCAGAGGAAGATGTCATTTTCAGGTAAATGTTCTATAAAATAAATATAAATGTTAGCCTGTTAGTGCTGATGGACGTTTAACACATTGACAAGTCCACTTCTTCACTCCAGAACATGACGTTTTCTGGAATTTCTGGATGACTTCAAAACATAAGATAAAAATAAGGGGGTAGAATTATTGACCCTTCTAAAAAGGAAAAGAGGAGGCGTCGCCTAAAGCAGCCAATCCGATTCTAGCCATCTTTTATCTAGTATATTCTAGAAAATGATAGCTAGAATCTGATTGGTCCCTATGGGCAACACATCCGACTTTTCCTTGTTAGAAGGTTTGATAAATCTACCCCTAAGTGACTGTGTGATAAAATTTAATATACTGGTGATTAATCTCTATAAAAAAAAAAAAGCTATTCACATGGACCATCTTCTTTTCAAACTACCAGAATGCCTACTGAATGTGTCTCAGTTTAAAAGGATCATACTACATTATGTAATGGTCCCATAGGTCTGCAGCCAGTATTTATGTGATGGTCACATGGTGTCAGTCAGCCATTAACTTTTTTAAGGAGTCCAAGTAATTTGGGATGAGTGAAGCTGTGTCATCTTCCAATCTCTCAGCACGACCCTCTGAGCCCACTGTACTGGGAGATCGAATGTGAAGAGCGACCGGGGATGTGCAACCCTGCAAGAAAGAGAAAGATATATTCCTAACATATCAAACGGTAACAAGATCCTAATTATAACAAAATATTTTTTTCTCTCTAATCTCCAGTTAGTAGGTATATTACATTTACTATGACACATTGTCTGCAGCCTAGGAAACATTTCCATGAGCAGTTGCATATGTTTCCATGACCGTTGGCCTCAACAAAATGTCCGCTGTTACTTTTGTCTCTAGTGTATTATTTTTTACTGTTTCCGATCTAGTGCTCTAGTGTTTTCTGACATAAAGAAAATACAGACGGTCAATGACATGTGATCACCTGCAGTCTGAGGTGCAGCACTGGGTAAGTAATTATAGCACTAATTTAAATAGTTTTTATTTTAACTAGGTGTGAGAGGAGAGTAATATTAATTTGGTTAGATGGACAGATTTATTTAAAGAAGTCACATCAATGTACAGCTTACTTTATGCCTCATTCTTTTTATGTAATATTTTATTACATTTATGCATATTTACTGTTCTAATTCTAGTTTTCATATGTGACTAAAGCACTACAGCCTAATTTCTGAATGGTATACAATGCTGAATTGTTTTGCTATGCTGAATGTATGGACACTGCACAGTACCACTTCTCTGTATGTCATTCTCATGCTGTACATTTGGGGAAAACTCCCCTGCCCATGCACCGCCAAAAAGATGGACTAGATTTACTAAGCTGCGGGTTTGAAAAAGTGGGGATGTTGCCTATAGCTACCAATCAGGTTCTAGCTTTCATTTATTTAGTACCTTCTACAAAATGACAGCTAGAATCTGATTGGTTGCTATAGGCAACATCCCCACTTTTTCAAACCCGCAGCTTAGTAAATCTAGCCCTATGAAGCCTGGCTGTGGCCATGTTTTTTTTCTTACATGAAAGTTAAACTTAAAACATTAAAATAAGTTAGAATTCCAGGGGTTTCACGAAAATTTCCAGATCAGGGTCAAACTTCCAGAAAACCGGGAATAAATCCGACAAGTGGAAACAGTGGAGCAAACGCCTCTCAGTAGCTGCTTCAGCACCAGTTGTTATTAGATTATGTCTTACACTCTGTAACTCAAACTAAACTTCTTATTTACAGTCAAACAGTTTAACTTCCAAAAAGTGTCTGTTGCCATTTTATTGCAGCAAATTTGTTTTTGTTTTGTTTCTGTTTTGTCCCAAAATCAAACATTTGGAAAGCCCCCTCTGGAAATCCTGCGTTTGCCCGTGTATTAATAAACTGAAAAAAAAACTGAGGTAAGCACTACATTTACCGAAGAGAATCCTTTCCCAAAGCTGGCCCTGTTCTTTGTTCGGATTTTAGTAAGGGCAGTCTCTGCCACTTCCGCCCTCTCTTCTGCATCATCAAGTTCACTAATTGTTTTTCGGTACTTATTGAGGTTCAGGTTGGCTTGCTCCTCCTGTGCAAGAAAAATACAGAAATATACTTATGTTCTAGAGCTCATGCCAGTTATAAACAGAGGTTTCTGCAGGCGTGGCACAGACTTGTATTTCTCTTACTATGTGGCTTATTATTAATATGGATAATATTAGAAGTGTGGTAGTTAGTTACATATAAGGACAATGTTTCATACAGAGGTGAGTTTAACACCACAATTCTGTGCTGTTGGAGGACCCTGCTTCTTCCATTATCTAACTCAGACTTTGGTATCCCACTTCTGACACCACCAACGTCACATGCAGCCCTGTCCTCACACAATCACGTGGGTCACTGACTTCCTCATTGTGTCACTGTATCATAAAATGTAATCGTATATCAGTGAATGTTACAATATTCCCTTTTCATATTAGATAAACATATATTCTTAATCTGTATTATATTCACCGCCTCCTCCACCATTCTCTTATACGTCTTCAGTTTACTCTGCAGCCGCTCGATCAGGTCCTGATTCCGCTGTTGGATCTTCTGATCCTCCTCAGCCTGGAAAACCAGCTCCTTTAGACGTCGCTCGTGTTTCTTCAACGTCTTTGTGGTCTCTATGTGCTTCTTCTGCTCGGTGTCCAGTTCCAATTCAAGCTCCTTAATCTGAAATAAATGTAACGCCACTATTTGTTCTTATATTCTGTACAGAATAACACTTCCACTTACATACCCATTTGGACATCATCGCCCCCTGCTGGTAACAGGGCATATTTTCAGGTTGGCTAAGTATTATTTCTTCAGGAGAGCAGAACTGAGCATGTTCAAACTCACTGCAGCTTAATGGACCAAATAGGTTACTTATCATTAAGTCCAGCAGTGTAGCAGATAGCTGAGAGAGGAGAAAGTGTACAAATCTATTATTATTCCAATTGTATAAGCTAATGTCACTCTAATAATAGAGTTTAGATAATACAGCGGTATTGTATGACACAAACACGAGTGCAGAGTACGCTCGGTCAAGCAGGAACATTCCTCAGAGGGCAATTGCACATCAACCGTTTTATATTTTACTCTTGTGAGTCTTGCATATGATGAATGTCATTTTTTATTGTGCGTCATGCTCTATGGCTCAGTTTGCACTCTGTCATCGCTGCTGTGATTTTCTTTACACTGCAGTCTGAGTATTTCTAAAGAACAGATAGATAAATCTTCACTATTACAAATACTTCTTAAAAATGCACCACAATTCTTGAGATGAGCTATTTTTGAGCACATCCCATTATTTTATCTATCTATTTGACTGGTTTTATTTTGATTATTATTGTATAATACAAAAAATATGCAAATATAACTTCTGTAAGTAATAGCCATATAATTGGTGAGGTCAGATGTCATCGCTTCAGTGTCCCTTAGGAAAAAACGTGTATTATAAGGAATTATGATGATTAAAGTATAATGCACACCATACTGCAAATGATAATGGATATTAGAAGTCACCTCTGAATTCTGTGACCTGTAAACCATCACTAAGCACACAGCCTCAAGTTTGTATGTAGTCACAGAACTAATATCCTTAGAATTTACGGTGGAGGATACATGTTTGCATATAGTAGTATTTATTAGGTTCACTTCTCCTAGCAGTTGGTTTCACTTGAACATTCATATTTTAATTCTCAGGTATTATAATTAACTGGTATATTTATCTAAGGATGAAGAGCCCTGGGGGTATATTTACTAAACTGCGGGTTTGAAAAAGTGGAGATGTTGCCTATAGCAACCAATCAGACTCTAGCTGTCATTTTATAGAATGTACTAAATAAATGACAGCTAGAATCTGATTGGTTGCTATAGGCAACATCTCCACTTTTTCAAACCCGCAATTTAGTAAATCTAGCCCCTAATGTGAAACTGGGTGTTTTTGCAGGTGTTAGTGCTCATTTTTGCTACGCCCAACATAATAAAGATGTCACCACCGGTGTTTGCATGGGGGAGTTTACTTAACAAATCTATCATGATTATAAAATATAAAATGATTATAAAATAATCTTAGTCGCAAATGGACTCTTTATAATAAATGAGCCTAAGTGACATAATTATAATAGTTAAATTCCGCATTCCAGGAACACTTGTATTTAGGAAAACCAAATTGGCAGCTGTAATATTTCTAGATCCGCAAAGTACAACTGGAATCTTTAAGGAATCTGATACTCCCTCTGCCAAACTTACAGGCTATAATCTACAGATATTGGGGAGGTTTAGCTCTTCTTTAGAAAGGTCATTCTCCATTCTCTAGACCTACCCGCACCTCCAGTTTCTGCATGATTTTCTTTTCATCTTTTAACATCATCTGCTCAGCTTCCTCAACCTTTGCGTTTAGTTCTCGGATCTGGTTCTCCAGACCTTTCTTGCCTTTTTGCAAGTGCTGCGTGTGATCCTGCTTGTGGCGTAATTCCTCTGACAGACGTGAATTCTATATAGGGCACAAAATAAATCTCTCTTTATGGCTTTCGGAAGGCTTCATGCTGATATTTAATATACACAAGTCATAAAGATATATTTATATAATATATATTTATATTTGACGAGCAATGACTTCATCACTTACTCTAGGAGAGTAGTGATGTCACTTCCTGTAAAATATATCCTGTTTGGTAAGTATTGATGTCATTTGTGTCATATAATTCATTGTGAAAGTAGTGAATGGATGCCACGAATGGTGTTTGGAGGGGAGGGTACTAGGCACTCTCCTGGGGTGCTACATACTCTTGTATGTAGCACACAAATACTGGTTGGCATTTATTTTCACACTAAGATTTAGAGTTGAGCTAGGATACACTCCCCAATCTCAAGTTTAAATGTTAAATATGCAAAGTCCCCATGTCAGCACCTCAAGGTTTAAAATTTGACCAGGCTCAAAATTGCACCTTCCAGCTGGACTTACATTTAAAGCTAAATTAGATTTAATATGAGAATTACCCATACCTCCCTATGTTTAGAATAATTAAATAAGCCACACCCCCGTTGTAACCAACCCCCCCCCCTCACAAATGGTCAACTTTAGGTAAAATCCCCCTCCTACTTTTGGTTAAGCTCCACCCCTTCTGTGGCCCGCTAATCAGGATGTCCAGCCAAAATCAGGAGAGTCGGGAGGTATTGGATAATATTATAAAAATAGTTTGTTTGATTTTTAAATTGAAATTTGGAACTCCTCCATGATTTCTAATAACTTTATATTTTACAATAGGAGAACATTATTCCCAAAATACAAAAACATCAATGGGTATATTTACTAAACTGCGGGTTTGAAAAAGTGGAGATGTTGCCTATAGCAACCAATCAGATTCTAGCTGTCATTCTGTAGAATGCACTAAATAAATGAACGCTAGAATCTGATTGGTTGCTATAGGCAACATCTCTACTTTTCCAAACCCGCAGTTTAGTAAATCTAGCCCCAAATGTTGTTCATCTGGAGCACTTGCGTTTTTACTACAATATAGTTTAATTGCTATGAACATTGCTATTATTTTTGGTGGTGAAGAAAGTGTGGAGCTAAAGATCTAACCTTGTGTAGTGTTTACACATAAAAAAATTGTTAAAAATTACAGTAGATGTTAAAATGTATTTAAAAACAATATCTCTTATCCTCATCCACCAGAAAGTGTCCAGAAAACAATCCCTTGAACCTTCAATGGAGGAAATGCAGTGAGTCAGTTGCTCATTTGTAGAATAAACACTAGATGGCAGCAGAACGTTTTCAAAACATTTTCATGTGCAACAATTGCATTTCTTTTATAATGAGTGAGAAACTTGCTTTTTGGAAATTACTATTTTTTTAATGTGGGTTTTACTATCTCAATGTTCTCTGAGTCTTTTATAGCCCACACTGGGGAAATATGGATACATGGAAACTGGAGTGTGGCTTAGCAGAGCATAGATCTTGGCAAGACAGGCCAAAATTGTACATGGTTTTCCCCAATATTTAGATCTAGGATGCCAGGTGGTATATGACATTCTCCTGTGCCGCTACCCATTTATGGTATTCCCTATCACATCTGATCAGACTCTCCCACAGTCTTCAAATCATTAGACGCTCTCTGAAAAACTTTTTTTTTTATGCTTTCTATGTGAGATATATTCTCAATTATTCAAACTGGATTAGGAGTGCTCTAGCAATCCATTTCTTTTTCTTTTCTCCCTTTTCCTACTTATGTCTCGTAATGGAAAGAGCACCCCCTCACTACGATAAGGATTTTGATATCTAGATGAGGTACATCCCAACTCTGTGCGGATTACTCCCCCCTTTTTTCTTCTGAGAGATACTTGGGCCTGGTCCTAGTCTGTGATGTCAGACTGAGAGTTTGTTTCTCAGCAGGCAGCGGAACAGCGAGGTGCCCCTCCCCTTACCTCCCACCCGACATTCCCCGCCTCTGGAGGAGTTCTCGGAGCTGGGGAGCAATAGCGCTGGGTAAGCAGCAGCCACCAGTGTGCACATATAGTTACAGGTAAGATAGAGAAGTCAGGCAGCATTCTCAGTTTATTCTATATTTACATAAGTTAATAAGAAGGAGGTTGGTGCAAAAAGCCAGCGGCAACCTGAAAGTCCTGAATAGAAATAATTTATCAGTAATGTCTATGCAGATCAAAGCTCACATCAAATGATACGTTTTGTCCCTTCAGCCACTTTCTGTATCTTGCTCTGCTCTCCCACCTCTTTTTAGAATACCTCAATCTCCCTCTATTTTTCTCCATCTACACACACTCCCTTGGTGGACTGATAAGGGCCAGTATGTTAGGCATTACCTCTACCCTGAAGATAATTGTCATCAGTTGTGTCAGTTTTGCGGCACACATATTACTCTATAGCACATGTGCCCCGGAACACATCCGTATCCAGATTTTGGCGTATCTGGAGCTTGCTGCCCCCTCCGCCTGGAGAGGCAGAATTAGGGCGGCAGGTAAGTTTAAGTTGAGTACAGTAAGGCTGTGTTCACACGTAACCTAGTTAGACGTGGACACATCCCCAGATAAACTCCTTAGGAGGTGCAACTTTGGAGGGTACTGGTTAGTTTGAAGTTTTGTCTAGAAGGCTGAGAACCCTTCCTCCAGCCCTGAAATCAACAATAATAATAATAATAATAATAATAATCTGTGTACTGCAAAATTATCAAGAGGAGATATGTCACCTCTGCAGCGGCTTTCTTGACTCTCTCCTCTGAATTCCGAAGCTCATTCAGGTAGTCTTCACTCTCAGCCGTCACCTGCTGGAGCTGTCCTTCCAGTTTCTTCTTTACAGCCGAGACAGACTGGAGCTGGGAGAAGAGGGATCACATCATGAATTATTACTATATAATCAGAAATATATTTAACATAATAGTGAATTAAACGCTTCAGGTGCAATTTAGGTTTAATGATACAGGGTGACATTTCCTCACCTATGCGTGGTCATATGTCTGAGGAGTTATAATACTTCAGTGTGTTTAAGGTTAATGATTAAAAGCATTTTTTTAAGCCACCAAAAACTGTTGGTTAAGACCTGACTACAGTGCAGTGGCGGATCCAGGGGGGGGGGGGGGGGGGCGATCGGGGCGATCGCCCCCCCTAGCAGGGGCTTGCTGCCGGCGGCTGCACACTATGTGCAGATCCGTTCAGCAGAGAGAGTTAGGGAGAGAGTCCTGCCCAACTGCTATGATTGACACAATCAGAGCAGCCGGGCAGGACTCTCTCCCTAACTCTCTCTGCTGAACGGATCTGCACATAGTGTGCAGCCGTCAGCAGCCTTAGGTGTCAAAAAGGGGGCGGGGCTAAATCGCACCCCCCTAAATCGCCCCCGGTACAATTAACTTCTGGATCCGCCCCTGCTACAGTGTCCATTCTATTGCTGACTTTGCATGTGATATATAGGTATTATATACCTCTTTGTCTGTTTTACCCAGTTTGTTTATTAGTTTACTATGTTTGTCCCCAATTGTAAAGCGCTACGGAATATGTTGGCGCTATATAAATAAATGATGATGATGAATATATAATGATCAGGTTCAGAATATAATGATTTCCACTGACTGTAAGCTGCTATAATGGTCTTTCTCCCAGTGACTGACACTGTGCTGTATTTATAGAGAGAGTAAAGAAAAGGGCATCAGATGCTGTATAAATGTGTAATTAATATTAAATTAATTATTTTAAACAGTTATCATGAGAGGTGGGCATAAGATAAATACACTTGGGTGGTCTCCCAGTTATAGCAGGCAGGTTTACATTGTGGTCTCTCAAACTGTAAACTTTTTATTGTCCACTGAATGCAAAGTTATCTCATCATTGGTTGATGAGTATCTAGAAATGCTCTTTCCCGCAAAGGTGCAACTGGAAGGTCTCAATAAAAGGCACAGCCCTATCGCCACTATCTCAGAGGGCTTTGGATCCCTTTGTGGGGAGAAAAATGCTGTGTGTAATCCCAGGAAACCCTAAAACCCCTTCTAAATGCACATTATCCACCCCATAACCTCCTTCATCTCATCTAAATAATCTCTTCCCACAAAACAATATTTCTTTGTCCATGTAGATTTAAAAGTAGACACCTTCATGCGTATGAAGCATATAGGTCAGTGTAGGACCTGCATATAATGAGGTAACCCGTGAAGCTGGGATGCAGGCTTAAATGTTTTGATCAAAATATGAACCAATACCTCATGTTTTCCTTTTGCTAGATACACACATATATGCAGTGTTAAGGATAAGCTCTGACAACAACTGTCTTTTGTTTTGATTCAAGTTGCCTCATACTTTATTACTCTGTGTGAAATGTGCAGAGAGTAATTCATTTACAAGCCCTGCGGTATTCAATGCTTCTTAAAATAGGGCTTAATTCGCACATTTTTGTTTTCACCCCTAGAATGTGATAAGAGACAAGATGGTTGGGTGACAGGAAAAGTAAAATTAGGTTTGAATATTAATCTGATATTTTACCTACTTTATTTTGTTAGGAATACCTGATTATTTAATTTATTGCATTTGTCCGTTAAATCCATCAGCTCTATCTCCAAAGCCTTGCGTGATCGTTCAGAGGCTTCCACCACATTTGTAGTCTCCTCCAGCTCTGAGGCCAGAATGCTGGTACGTCTTTCCATTAAATTCAGTTGTTCTCTGGCATCATCATGCTGACGTGACTCGTCCTCTATCTGTGTCTGTATATCCTGAAACACAAACACAGCTCAATTTAAAAGATTCTACAACTAACGGAGAACATTCTAAGCTGGAATGTTCATATGTAGACTTCCCACCTGTAATAAAAAATTGGAAACTTCTTTAACCCATGTTTTAACACATTTTTGAGTACTTTCAATACAGTATGTTTGTCTGTTTGCAGATTAATTTAAGAAAAGGAATCTGAAATTTACCCTTTAAATGTTTAACCTAAGCCCCCTCCTCCAATTAGATAGAAACGAGTGTATCTGTTGTGGGGCAGCACAGTGACTCAGTGGTTAGCACTTCTGCCTCACTGCACTGGGGTAATGAATTTGATTCCTGACCATGGCCTTATCTGTGTGGAGTTTGTATGTTCTCCCCGTTTTTGTGTGGGTTTCCTCCGGGTGCTCCGGTTTCCTCCCACACTCCAATAACATACTAGTAACTTTATTGGCTGCTATCAAAACTGACCTCAGTTTCTTTGTCTGTGTGTGTGTGTGTGTGTGTGTGTGCGCGTATGTTAGGGAATTTAGACTGTAAGCCCCAATGGGGCAGGGACTGATGTGAATAAATTCTCTGTACAGCGCTGCGGAATTAGTGGTGCTATGTAAATAACTGATGATGATGGTGATCTGTTCCCCAGTCATTGGTGGTTCCTGCTTACTATATTCTCAAGGCCACAACAGCTGGAGAATTTCAAGAATGCAGAAAGAAAGGTGTTAGGTCATGCTCATTGGCTGAACCATCTTACCCGATCAGCTGCAGTCTGACATCCTGGCACTAAGGGACATTTTTTTCTAAGTCCCTGTGAACCTGAATTTGTTAAAATGATTTTCCAGCCCCTTGGGCAAATGCTATATGGAAATGTTGGAAACAGACATACATATCTTAGGTTGTCTGATTGGATAACTAGAATACAGAGGGCAGGTACCAAAGACAGTCCAATGGTTGTGGGTCCATAGCGAGTAGGATAAACAGGAAACAGGCCAGAGGGCAGGGCAGGTAGCAAACAGAGGTAATCCAGTAAACAGGCAGAGGTCAGGGGAATCAGCGTTCAAGCAAGGCCAAGGTCAAAGCCAAAGATCACAAAAGGAATAAAGTCAAATGCAGAGTGTCAACTGGATAGAATAGGACAGAGCTGGTCAGCAATTGTGCAGCACACAAACGCTATAACCGGCAGTTAGACTAAGCCCTCCCTGCCTTAAATGGTAATATGGACCAATAAGGAGACATTGCTCCATAGAATAGTAATTAGCCCCAGGAGGTTATTAATTAATTTACAACTAATACGCACTCGCCCGGCTACCCACAGTTGCCGGGACGTGGCACTGACTGGGAAAGCATCCCAGCCGTTGCCATGGTGACAGCTGGGATGGAGCAGGAGGAAGCGAGCCATGGATCGCTGCGGCTCATAACAGAAGCAACAAAAATTGCAATAGCACCCCTAAGCGCTGCCAGAGCTGTGTCTGTCAGGTGCCACACCATTGATGGGATCTAAAGCTATTGAATTGCTTGTTGCTACTAGGAAGAGAAGTGGGTTGGGGGAATGTCTTCTCAATGTTCCAGGCTTCCAAGGAGGTCATGCCACTTCCTGTTGAATCTATTGCCCTCCAAACTTAGTCTATCCATGAGGTCTGGAAATGTCAACATTGTTTGCCAGAACCTGAGGACATTCAGTGATAGGAGACTGAATGAACGTAGTGGAGTGGGTACAGGAGGTACCAGTGTATGGGGCCAAGACTGACCTGGGGCTCCACCGTCCAAGACCAACATTTTTTTTTTTCAATCTGTGGAGGCCCTCACTCATCCTGAGTGTAGTCCAAGATTTAAAAATATATTGGGAGTTATGTGGCGTTATCGGGGCCATCGCTATCCTAAAGAGGGCATACCCCATCATTGCTGAGGTGGCTGACTTCTCCCCTGGGATAACCACTTATGAGCTTCTTTCCTTTTTAGTCCAGCCCCTCACCTCTGTCTCCTGTTGTAGCAGAAACTCACATGGTTTTTACCAGGCTACATCCCCTGTACCAAGGCAATCTCTGGGTTAGAGCTAATACTGTCTGAGGGAAAGAGACAAAACTGGGAACTCAGAGAAGGTTGCCAAAAATAATTAAGAATGGGGCTGACATTGCCTAGGGCCCTGCAAGCTTTGCATCCTAAAGAATACACCCAGGTGGGACTTTCAGTGAGGTGAGTGTCTATAGGACGATGGGGATCTCATGAGAGGATGAGTTAGGTAAGAAAATAATATCTCCTACATGAAACATTTTTGAATAAATTACCACAAGTAAATACTGTAATCCACCCTGAATCAACCCTGAAGTTGGGTATCAGACTGCAGAAAAAGTAAATTTTCGCTGCAGGTAGTTTACTACTAGCATCCATAGCTCTACATCAGAGCTTTATGGAAGTGTATCTATTATGGTCTATCGTAAGCTATGGACAGCCCACCAGCATGAGCTTCAGATAACGGGGGAGGGGGGTATTAGACAGGGGGACTCCCGCTCTACTTGCTGTTAAATGTTTCTTTGAGAAGATATAGTCTAAAAGTGGATGACCCCTTTATCACCATATCCTAGGGGACCATAAAACTTCTAAAGGGACCATGATATTAAATATAGGTAAAATTACAGGGCAAAGGTCACTCTTAGGGGGGGAATTCAATTGCCAGGGATGTGGCACGTGGATATCGCGCCACGCACGTCGCCGGCAATTACGGTATAAATATCCACTGCTAAGTGTCTCATGGACATTATGGAGACACTTTGCGACTAACAGAATTCCCCCCTTAAGGTTTTGTTTTAAGAATAAATTGTGGACGTTTACTGCCTAAAACAATCTGGATATTTATAGGACCACTATACTCAGAAGACGAGTTGCTTTATATATAAGTAAAAATACTACTGTTTTACATGATTTTATATGCAAAAGTTTACCAGAAATGAATGTATTTAAGATAAAGGGTTTATCATTAGGAAGCATTGACTTCCAGTCAGGTAAACCTACTGAAGGTAACTGTTTGCAGGCACTAAGAGCCTATACTGGCTGATAACCAAGTTTTCAAATATAGTTAATTATTTAATCACCTTAATTTGTTGTTGCTGCCTTTTTATCAATTTCATCAGCTCTACGTTGCTCCTGTTGGTGTTTTCCAGCTGTATTTCCAGTTCATTGATATCATTTTCCAGCTTTTTCTTCGCTTTCGTGACTTCCACCCGACCTTTCACCTCAGCGTCTAAACTGGCCTGTAACGATTCTATGGTACGTTGGTGGTTCTTTCTACGTGCAGAAGGTAAACATTAAACCGATGAATAATTAAACCTCTCATGCTGTAAAAGCTACACAGTGGAGACAGAGCTGGTGAAAGAGAAAGTTATTGCGAGAAGAGGGTTTTCCAAAACCTGCGGCTGATGCAGAGTAAAGCTGTCTTGCCTAATATGCGGAACTGTATCTAATGTGACTGCAATCATGGGTGACCAAATGGAATTATTCCAGAGTTTGGAGTAGTAGCATTGAGCAGCTGAATTACAAGGCCCCCAATCATCATTAACAATGTAGTCATTCTCCAAATATATTCTTTTTAAATTAATTTGATCTAAATCTGCCAAATTGCAGTGTGGGGCTAGCAATATTCTTTGCTGCCAGTTGTGTTAACATACAATATCATAGTCATGGATATCACACACTAGGGGGTATATTTACTAAACTACGGGTTTGAAAAAGTGGAGATGTTGCCTATGGCAACCAATCAGATTCTAGCTGTCGTTTTGTAGAATGTAGTAAATAAATGATAACTAGGTGTGCTGTGGGAAAGATGACAATTCACCTCTCTCATTCACAAAACCCTAGTGATCCCATTCCTACCTGCCCCAGGGACACATTGTGACCTATGGGGTTAGCAATCTC
Organism: Mixophyes fleayi; assembly: GCF_038048845.1. Taxonomy (NCBI): domain Eukaryota; kingdom Metazoa; phylum Chordata; class Amphibia; order Anura; family Limnodynastidae; genus Mixophyes; species Mixophyes fleayi. The sequence continues at coordinate 198,960,629 of NC_134407.1, read as the reverse complement.
TTTGAGATCCCTCTCCCCAATGGGATTGGGGGTACCAAAAGCAGCATCTAAAAATGCTGATGAAGCAGGTTCCATCTGAAGCAAAAATTATGCTTTGGTCTCTTAAGTGTGAGACATGTGAGATGGCTGTCAAAGGGTTAAGAAAATGAAATAAGGGTCAGGACAATAACTTCAGCCATCGAGGACTGATTGTCTATGGTTGATAAGGGCGTAATTGGAAGTAATATGGCCCCATTTCAAAATGTCTTAAGCTCTCTGTCCCACCAAGTCACATGTATAATAGTATAATAAATATACATATATTTTTAAAGGACAACTCTCACTAAGTTTGGATGATAGTTGCCCTTTGATTGTCTACCTTCATGCAGGGCTTACCTTCATCATTGTCTACCCTTTATTTTCCTTTAAGTGGACATTTGAATAATATCTAGAATTATAGAGTTAATTCTTGCCTCTTGTATAAAACATTTACCTTACACAATAGTCACATTAACATGTGAGTGTGGTACAATATTAGATTGAGATAGTTGGAGACACCTTACCTGGTTTTCCCCTACAACCCCTGATATAGTTTACAGAAGTGAGGCAGAGAATTAGAATATTTACCTGATGGCTTCAAACTCTTCCTCTTTATCCTGAATGTGTTTATCGGTGTCTGCCTTCAGCTGAGTCATCTCAAGTTGCAGTTTCACTACTTTACTCTCTTCGGCCTGAGAGAGAATTTAGGACACAATCAAATAGCGCAACGTTAATAACCACTCCCAGGAATAAATTTTATTTATTGGTACCTTCAACAAAATCAGTGTTTAAACATTAAAAACAACATGCTGTACAGCAGAGATTAATCCACAAACATGTTTGGACAATATAACATGAGCATTGAAGTTGATGAAATGATACTCAGTTGTTAAATTATACAGACAGAGATGCCACAGTATGCAATTAATAATTATTTAATATTAATCAAGTGTTCAACACAAACATTTGCAAAATTTCTTTCCAGAGAATTGCTTCAAAAACTTGTGTGTTGATTTTGTCTTGCTTATGTGCAATTAGTTTGTGTACATTGTTTTCGTCAAGGTCAAGATATGTATTCGCAAACAGCAAAATCGCATGTACAGATAACAGCTGATACTGAGGTGATTAGTCCACCTAAATGTTTTAATAAAGAGTGATTAAAGGTTCTGAATAAATATCCAGGAATAATATACTGAAAAGTTGGCAAGCCTATAGGGCCCCTATGCTCGTGGGGCCTCTGGGCAACTGCCCAGAATGCCTACATGTTAAGACAATTCTGAATGGGGTTGAATGTTTATCATAGTGACAATAGATCATGGGCATCATTTTGAGCTAGGAGCGGAACAATAATGAGTGCCTGCAGGCAACAGTGAATCATGGTGGAGGTTCCTTGGAAGTTTGGAGCTGCATTTCAGCAAATGGAGTTGGGGATTTGGTCATGATTAATAATGGCTTCAATGCTGAGAAACACAGACAGGTACTTTCCCATCACGCAATACCACGAGGGAGGCATCTGGCTCCAAATTTATTTTGCAGCAGGACAACAACCCCAAACATACAGCCAATGTCATTAAGAACTATCTTCATCGTAAAGAAGAACAAGGAGTCCTGGGGGTAAATGTATGAATCTCCGGATTCTTCATCTCCGGCGTGTTCAGCCTCTTCAGCGCTTAAATTTAAAGCAGCGCTGCATTGTAAAGGGAAGTTTCCCTTTACAATGCAGCGCCGCTTTAAATTTAAGCGCTGAAGAGGCTGAACACGCTGGAGATGAAGAATCCGGAGATTCATACATTTACCCCCTGGAAGTAATGATATGGCCTCCACAGAGGCTTGATCTCAACATAATCGAGTCTGTCTGGGATTACATGAAGAGACAGAAGGATTTGAACAAGCCTACATCCACAGAAGATCTGTGGTTAGTTCTCCAAGATGTTTGGAACAACCTCCCTGCAGAGTTCCTTCAAAAACTGTGTGCAAGTGTACCTAGAAGAATTGATGCGGTTTTGAAGGTAAAGGGTGGTGACACCAAATATTGATTTGATTTAGATCTCTCTTCTATTCATTCACTTTGCATTTTGTTAATTGATAAAAATAAACTATTAACACTTCTATTTTTGAAAGCATTCTTTGCAGCATTTTTTCCCACAACTGCCTAAAACATTTGCACAGTACTGTGTATAGATATGTGTGTATATATATATATATATATATATATATATATATATATATATATATATATATATATATATATATATATAATATGGGAGACAGAGCAGCAGTTCCACTGTGCCAGAATATTTGCACTAAAGCCAAGGATAATTACTGGCAAGTAACATACTAAACTGTATTGATGTGTAATGTTAGGCTGTAGAAAATGAGATTACAGAGGGCATTGACAACAACTAAAACTGGTACGTGTATTATTACTTTACCTCAAAGTATAATTGAACTACTGACACCTTAGTAGTTATGCAATGTACTTTCACTTTAAATGCATAGCTATATTATCACCACTTCCTCTGGAGTTATTTACAGAACGTCCCACTGAGACTTCACTTTCACTTCTATCATTTCAGTGATGGCGTCTGCTGACCTGAGAGACGAGTTGAACTGCTCCATCTGTCTGAACATTTATACAGATCCTGTAACACTGAGATGTGGACACAACTTCTGCCGGGTCTGTATTAATCATGTGATGGATACACAGGAGGGGTCTGGAGTTTACACATGTCCTGAATGCAGGGCAGAATTTCAGGAGCGTCCTGCATTACAGAGGAATATAACTCTGTGTAACATAGCACAACGTTTCCTCTCTGCTCAGCCAGAACAGGAAGTGACTGGAATATTCTGCACTTACTGTATTACCTCTACTGTACCTGCTGTTAAATCTTGCCTGATGTGCGAAGCTTCTCTGTGTGAGAATCACCTGAGAGTACACAGCAGGTCAGCTGAACATGTCTTATCTCAACCCACCACTTCTCTGGGGAACAGAAAATGCTCCGTCCACAATAAGATCATGGAATATTTCTGCACTGAGGACAGTAACTGTATCTGTGTGTCCTGCAGGCTGGATGGAGATCATCGGGGACATCAGGTGGAGCTACTGGATGAGGCCTCTAAGAAGAAGAAGGAACAGCTAAGAAATGCTCTACACACACTGACCACAAAGAGAGAGGAGACTGAACAGAAAGTCCAGAGTCTACAGGAGCGCAAGAGAGTCGTACCGGAAAAAGCAGCTGGTTTAACCGAGAGAGTTACTGCCTTGTTTAAAGACATCAGGAGACAGCTGGACGACCTAGAGAAGAGAGTCCTGAGTGATATCTCCAGGCAGGAAGAGCAGGTGTCACTCTCAATCTCTGATCTGATCCAGCAGCTGGAAATAAAGAAGGACAAGCTTTCCAGGAAGATGAGTCACATTGAGGAGATGTGTAACATGTCTGATCCAGTGACTGTCTTACAGGTCCACATTTCAGACACAGATGACATTTGTGATCATTGGACAGAAGATAAGGACAGAGATGGAGATGATAAAAAGGTTAGGGATGATCTCGATTTGGATCTGATTTTAAAAAATTTGCACATGGGCTTATCTAATATTGTAACATATGAAAAGAGAGGGATCTATTTGAAGGAAGCGTCAAGCATATTATTAGATGTAAATACTGCCAGCAACAACCTCACTTTGTCAGATGACTTAAAATTGGTATCAATGTCAAAGACAAGTCAGAGTCTCCCAACAATACCAGAGAGGTTTGAGAATTATCAGGTTTTAAGCACCAGGAGTTTCTCCTCAGAACAACATTACTGGGAAGTGGAGACCAGTAGGACGGGATCCTGGATTGTGGGAATGGCCTACACAAGTATAGAAAGGAAAGGAGATCAGTCATTCATTGGGTATAACAACAAATCTTGGGGTTTACGGTATTGTGAAAATCAATATTCAGTGAGACACAACAAAAAAGCTATAGATATACCTTACTGTAACTCTTGCCATAAATTCAGAGTATCCCTGGATTATGAGAACGGGCAGTTGTCCTTTTATGAACTGAGTGACCCAATCAGACATGTACACACCTTCACTGCCACCTTCACTGAGCCCCTCCATGCTGTATTCAGAGTATGGGGGGATTGTTGGGTTAGAATCCTGAGCTAATATTGGAATCTAAAAAAAACCTTGTAATACATTAAATCAACTTCAAACCAATAGAATTAAAAATAAATATTTGTTTGGTTATGACAATTTTAGACTTGGTAGAATTTCATAATCCACTTGTTTTCTACTGCTCTAAATGCCATTCACAGAATGATGAACAGGTAGCTAGTGGCCTCTTTTGCATTGATCCCGATGTGAAATGAAAGATCCATAATGTTGTGCGTTTTACAATATTTCCTTCATTTAGTCTGTAGAAAGTTTGGGGCTACACATCTTAGGTTTCACATAAGGATCAATGGTCCTATTACAAATCCCATTAGTTCTTCTCTTTCCATGCTGTGAACAGAGCAACCACAATGCAGGATGGATGGGTCACTGAATCCCCCCAAGTATAAATCCTAAGAGTTGGCAGCACGCATACAGAGTCATGTTACACATATCCAGTCATTCAGGTGTTGAGCCAAATGACTGGCTCCCAAAGCAAACTAGGTACATTTTAGTCAGCAGATAACTCTCATACACATTGTCGGAGACCATCAGGTGAACAGATTTTCCATTCTGAGTTATCAGATCTATCTCAGGCTCCCCTTGATATAGGGTTATAACTTTTATCTGATAATACAGACTAAGTAAAAAGAACAAATATTATTTTACCACATTTCCCCCTTCCCTGATTCAGCCTCCGTTCCCCCTTCTCTCCCTCTCACCCTTGTGTCTTTCTGTCTGTCTACCCCTCCCCTTAGATTGTATGCTCCTATGAGCAGGGCCATTTCTCCTCCTTTTCCACCACTTCTAACTCTGCTTGCCAGCTACTCAGCCCTCCTCCTTGAGGACCTTCTGCCCTTTGACCCCTCTCGCTTTTCTCTGCACCCCTCTGTGGCTCTAAACCTGTCATCCGTGCCCTCCCTCTTGGGCTCAAGCTTCCAGCGTTTGCAGATCTTCCCTTTCCCTCACCCCCCTGCCCATCTCTCTAGCTCTGCTTTAAGCTTCCTGAGTTACTGTGCTTATTGTTAATTGTACCGTGCTGTTTCACCTTATACTGTGATATTGTTTGTCCCTGTACGGTGCTACGGACACCTTGTGGCGCGCTATAAATAAAAAATAATAATAATAATAATAATAATTTTACACTGTTTTGATCACAGTTAGCCACATCTGCAGCCTGTAGTATGGTGTTACTCAATGAATAATAATAATAATATATTATAATAATTATAATTATTTGCAATGAAATGCATTAAAAAGCTTAATTATTTAACTTGAGAAACTTCTTATTTCAGTCTCCTGGACAAAACCATGTTACAATGCAAGGGGTGCAAATTAGTTTTCTGTTTTGCACATAAGTAGGCAGCATGGTGGTGTAGTGGTTAGCACTTCTGCCTTACAGCACTGGGGTCATGAGTTCAATTTCCGAGCATGGCCTTATCTGTGAGGAGTTTGTATGTTCTCCCCGTGTTTGCGTGGGTTTCCTCCAGGGTGCTCGGTTTCCTCCCACACTCCAAAAACATACTGGTAGGTTAATTGGCTGCTAACAAATTTACCCTAGTCTCTGTGTGTGTGTGTGTGTTAGGGAATTTAGACTGTAAGCCCCAATGGGGCAGAGACTGATGTGAGTGAGTTCTCTGTACAGTGCTGCAGAATTAGTGGCGCTATATAAATAAATGGTGATGATGATGATAAGTTAAATACTGACTGTTTTTTCATGAAGCACCCTGTTGCATTGCCATGTTATCCATGCCACTTTGAAAAAATTTCCAAACTTTGTACCATGCGTGGCTTTTATTTCTTGAATTGGGAAATCTCTTGGAACTTGCTTGGAGCTTCTTTCTAAGTGTAACACCCCCTTGTGTATTAAGCGTTGTAAGGGTATATATATATATATTGAACCACGCAGATGCTTCTCACCTTGGTACTTGGTTTTCAGTGCCTCCACCCGAATCTCTGCTTTCTCTTCTGGGGGGTGTTCAAAAGATACACCAGGGGGAGATCCGGGAAACCCCCTGCCCAGTATTAACACTCTGTGACAAAATGTGTGCTGCAAAAGCCAGCCAGGCACATTTATTTAAATGGAAAAATATACTTTGGTATAATTTGAAATAATAGTGCAAACAATACAATACAGTAATAAAACAGTGTGGATGAAAGTGGCGCACCACTTCTTACTATGCACACCAAGTTAACACAAAAACTCGCAATAAATCAATAACAGCATACAATATAATATAATATATAACAATATAACCATTAACTGTCACAGCTTTATACACATGAAAAAGTATATCAGATATCTTACTTGCTCCTGATACTGTGAATATCTTGCAGGGTGAATTTATATATTTCCCCTTATAGCCCTACAATGTACTGCCAAACACACACAGCAGTATTCAAACACACCACACAAATAGAGCAGTGCACTGCAAGTTGGGGCCCTTCTGTATGTATGCAGCATGGCATGGAAACATCATTTGTCCAGTTTTCAGATTTTGGAGGTCTTTAAATCACTTGCAGTGAGGTACAGCAGTCACAGTATGCAGACCCTCCTCTATGCAGACCCTCCTCTAGCAACAACTGTAAAATCCTTTCTAATTTGTATCCTGGGACTTGTAGTTCCACAAGTGCTGATTAGACACACACTTGGTGCATATTTACCTGCCCACCCATCTATCCCTAACTCTTCAGCCCTTGTGGCCAGATATAGTCCAAACCCCACTTGAACAACAACAGATAGATAAAAATAACCAGTAACTTATCTGCACCAGTGTGTCACAGGTCTGAACTTGATTATCTCCAAAATGGCTGACTTGTAAAATGTCCTTCTTCAGAGATGCATGCAAACCTCCTCCTACAGCTTCAAACTGTGGCTTCCAGCAGGTTTTGTTCAGAACTGCACTGAGCTTTGATATCTCTGCAGACTGCTCTCTCTGCTCAGATCACTCATCCAGTGCCCTTCTGCCTAGGGTCACCTATCTGAACTGGTCACACAGCTCAGTCTCTCCCAGGATGCTCCTCTCTCCCTCTCTCTCTCCGCCCTCTGGTTTCTCAGTCTTCTTAGGCTCCGCCCCCTCTTCATAACAGCTTTCTGGGAGATGTAGTTCCTTCTCCTTGACTGGTAAATAGCTATATGCATCTCTTTTCTTACTGATGCAATTGTGATTATTAGCCCCTGGGTGCTCAAGTCCAACTGCAGCATCCCCAGGGGTTACATAAGGTTGCACATGACAGAGAACTAACAGTCAGGGTACTCTCTGGGATTGCATTACTGGTTTCACTTAGCCTATGAATAATTAAACTTGTCTTTAGAGTATAATTTTTTGGGAGTATGTGTGTGGTAGGGAAGTTTAGATTCTGAGATGTGGATGGTGAGACATGATCATGTTCCTGCTGAATGGCAGATGCATATATTTGTACCTCTTCTTAAGCAGTTTCTGAATAAAATGCCTAATACAAATTAATTTCATTTTGTATGGCAGTGTCACCAGAATCTGCAAACACAATTTGCTTTACATTGCACACAACTGATAAATGTTTGCAACCCACAACATTCCGCTTGTAATTCTAAATATGTTGGTTGAAAATGCATCAGAACTTTTTTTCTTCATTGCCACTGGCACTAGCGGTTTCTTCTCTTGTGCAATGTCATTAGCGCTGTGGGGTATCTAAGCACATTTGCCCCTATTTTTGTGTGCCAGATATAGACTTATGTGGCAAATTTTATTTCTCATCGGACCACTTTTAAAGTATGAGAAAAGAGTAAATGTCCATTCTCACCATGGCTCTGAGGATGTCTATTCAAACCCCCTCTTTATCATACTTCCCAACTGTCCCGATTCAAGTTGAGGGGACTGTCATGCCTTTCCGTGCTCGGAGCCTTTCTCCCTGACTTTCAGTGTTGCGGGTACAAGAGGCAGATGTCTCTGGTGCCTGGAGCAAGTGAAGGGTGATTTTGGGGGATGGGTGGGGTGTGGGGGATGGGCTAGTGCTTAAGAGCCAATAGTGTAACCATGCCTCTTGCACCATAACCATGCATCCTAATGTGACAGACATGTCCACTTTCTGAGCTGTGTCCTGATTTAGATAGTCTCAATGTTCGGAGGTATGTTTTGAATAGTTTAAACTAGAAATGGGCAGGCTTGCTTTCTTCAAAACGAACACACTCGAACTTCGGGCTTCCGATTACTTTCGCGCTAATTCGGATTCCTAAACGAGTCAAAACATCATTGTGACATTGTTGGATCTCAGATCTCGCAATCTTTTGAATCTATAAATACCACCCTCTACGGCAATCTAGCGCCATTTCAGAGAAGGATACAGAAGGGGTAGGATAGAGTGGGAAAGAGAAGAGCTCCATTGCTGAAATACTAATCTACCCAGTCCTCAGGGCTCCCTACCAGTGCATGTTTTCCATATCTATTTGCTGGAGCACAGGTGTATTCATTACTGACTGACACATTGTAACAGATCTACAGGTGGTATAATTATTTCACTTGTTACCGGGAGCACCTGCACTGCTAGAGGTCCTGAGGACTGGGTTTGGCAAACACTGCTTTAAACTTTTCATTTTTTACCTAATACTTCTCAGTTTAGCTTCATTTATTTCTTTAATGAAGGAGAATGAGGGGGCATTAGTTCCGTCTTAATGTCATTTTTGTATTGCCGTTGTTAACAATGGCATTAGTGGAAAGCAATGAAATACTATTGTGGAACTATTCCAGTGCGCCTTGCCTGACAAGACATGCTGGTTCTTGTAGCTCCACAAGTTCCCGATTGCCAAAGCAGCTGCCACGGCTTGGTCTTGTAGTTCTCCACTAATATATATATATATATTTTTTTTTACATTTTAAAAAAATATTATTTGTTCAATCTCACTCATCTCACTGGTACTTAGGAAATCTTGACTGTTTGAAACCCATGAGATTATTTGTGGACATTTCCATTTTGCAAATCCCTGTTTAGTAAATACTCCAGTCCTAGACTTCACTATGCCGTAATCGATGATCTCTGTCACTGTGAGATGTTTGGAGATTATTTTTGGAGGTTCGAAAAGTGGAGATTTACATGGCGATTTGCCTTTAATAGATTAGCTGAATTGCAAACCTCACTATGTACGACACTAAAAAATAGGAGGTTTGATCAAAATGGACCTTTGCTAGCTAAAAATGAGATACAGCTAACAAAGCAAATCATCTAGTAAAGTAAAAAGAAAAATGCCCCTGATATTATAACTTTGGGGAGTGAAATGAAAAGGTAATTCTGATTGTTCTTTTCTGTTTTATACACTCATTCAACGAGTTGTTCTCAATTCTGTCCTCATGCACCCAAAGCTCGTCATAGAATCCTACGGGAAATAATCAATAGAACACTGAATGAGTCAGGCACAGAATAATGTACCTGTGCTCCGTATAGGAGATCTATAATACATGTGTCACTGGAGGGAGGACAGATGTAATGATACAGACTGGACAAAAATTCTTGTTTGACGTTTTAAAGACACCAGTGTGATATTACTGTATGTGAGGAGTATGTTTCCTATGGAGAGGAATATTGAGCAAAGGTCACAATCACATAGTAAAATGTTTCATAGAATGTTATCTGCTCATTCAGTAATAATAGTAAATATGTTGTCCCTTTGTGGTAAGAAAGGGTGGTATTCCTGGCATTTTTAACATAATTACAGTAAAAAAAGTAAGAAATAAATTAATACTTATTAAGATCCACTCCACATTGGCAGACCTTAATGATTCCATGTCTGGAGCTGTAACAAACGCTACCAGGGCTAACACTCACGAGAAGTTTGAAAATAGTCATTGCATTGTGTTAGGGCCCACGACCACCTAGATGAGCTTTTAGAACAGAAGAGTAGAGATCTTCACATTTAGCAGCCGCCTTTCCCGTAGAGCTTTACGTGCTCACAGGTACTCGGATGCCCCCAGGTCTTAGGCTCAGAGTAGTTAAAGCTCATCAAAGAGGGCCGCAGTGCAGATGGAACCGTGGCCGCAGGCTCAGACTGGAGCAGATGGTCAGAGGCAGGCCGAGGTCAGAGGTCCGTAGAGAAACAGCGAAGTCCAGAATATAAGCCAAAAGGTCAGGGTCACAGGCAAACAGCGAAGTCCAGAATACAAGCCAAAAGGTCAGGGTCACAGGCAAACAGGCAAGGTCCAAGGTACAGGCAAAAGGTCACAATGGTAGATCAGGTATACAGGAATCCAACAGCAGGTCAGCAACAGTGGAGGACTGGAACGCTATAACCGGCAGGGAGGTTAAGCCCTCCCTGCCTTAAATACAGAAGAGAGCCAATCAGGACCCTTGACCAGTAAGTACCCCCAGGGGCTGTTTAATAAATTACTGCCTCATTAATTAGCCCACAGGCTGTTCACTACCCTGCGCATGCGCCCGGCTGCTCAGCATTGCCGGGACGTGTCGTTGCTCAGAAGGCATCCCGACCGTTGCCATGGAGACGGTCAGGAGGAAGGGAACCGCTGTAGGAGGAAGTGATCCGTGGCTCATGACACATTATCAGAGTGGCCAAGTCACGGTAGCCATGCGCTGACCGCCTTTCAACACCCTAACTTTACATTCTACTAGTTGTCTGGAAAGTATTGAGAAAATCCTAAGCCTACTTGGAGTTCCCCTTTACAAACCCTCCAGCATGATCCTTTCACATAAAACCAAATGCTCTGCTTTCAAGCGTCCAACTTATCTTCTTACTTCAGATAACTATTTACTGATGAGAAAGGTGACAACAAAGGGCTGACATCAATGCTTCTCCCACGCTTAGGAAGCCATTGAAGTAGATCCTGTATCTGCAGCATTTGCTCCTGTAACAATCTAACCTGTGGTCGTTGGGTGCAGCTTAGAACTTCAGTGAGCCAGGAGGCACCCAGTTCACAGTGACCGGGAATCCTTCTGGACGCTCATTCACTATCTAGATACAAGTTGATAGTGATCTCTGAGATTTCTATGCTCATGCATCATAATGGTGGCTTGGCGAACGGCAGGAAACAACCGCGACATGATGGAAGCTTTAATGTTGAACACAAGATAATATTCATTTGAAGCAACACATTATATCACTTGAATGTATTTGTACATTTTTACTTCATTGAATACATAGTCTAGGAATGGAACTGGGACATCAACAGTCAATTCATTCTGCTGTTGGGCTGGGACAATCAATGGCGAATTTCTCTGGCGAAACGCGTCAAAGGTAAAGGTGAATATTTCACTCATCTCTACTTAGGATCAGCTCTGCTTTGAGTATTAAATATAACCTTATCAACAGAGCAGTTTTATGTTGTATCCAAGGGTAATTTAAATACACAACTCTATATAAGTAATATATAGGCTTGGGTTAAAACGCAGAATTAAAACAGTGTATTTAGTAGAAGATGCAGAAGGATGTTGCCTGAATGTAAAAAGACTAAGTTTAAATAAATACACAAATTATACATCTGCTGTCAACCTGGATGCCGCTTCCACAAAAAGCGACAGACGTGGCATGAGTCCACTGTGTGCACGACCCAAACTTAAGACACGGACGTGAGCCATCTTCCCGTCCCATCAATTTTCACAGCATTCCTACAACTATCCCAACACATTCATTTTCATCACATCAGAATTGTACTCATGAATTTAGAATTGAGAAATTGAAACACCTTTGTTACCTCTAAAATAAGACCGATGTGGGAAGCTGGGATTAGTAACAGCTAATGAAAAGAAAAACAAGATATATCTCTGAGTCTGAACTGCTGCGTCAAGAAAAAAGTGATCTCTTGATGAAAAGAGAATATTTAACGAACTGTCAGATTTATGTGTAAGGCTTCTTCAAATAGCATGAATCTGAGGATTAACACTTTTTATATAATCAAATCCCTTGTTCTGAAAATTGTGAATATTTAAGCTCTTTTGGAGCTAATCCTCCAGACTAAACGCGGAGGTCTTGTGCAGGAATATCTATGGAGTGTAATATTATTGGAAAGGTCTCTTTTTGATCTCAGCAACATCAGATCAAAGATCCCGTCAGTAATTGTGTGAGACACCAAAGATGAAGTGCTGCAGGTCTTGCTGGTGTTGTCATATATTGACAGTAAAACTCAGCATGTGAATGCTAACAATTAGCGATGAGCGAAATTGCGGCAAAATTTTTGCGGGAAACAAGATTTGCGTCAGATCAGGTCAAAGTTCCGGTGATACGGTCTTAAGAGTTCTGCTTTTGCTTCACCATTTCACAAAATTTAGTCTGTAAATAGAGCTGGGACAACAACAGTCAACAAATTCTGTTGCAACTCTCAATCATTAATATTAATAATAAATGCCTTGTAACACAGCCGTTGAGCAATGCTATATCTTTTTTTTTCAAATGATATAGGCAAAAAAAAAAGGCAAAATGACCCCTCAGAGCCTGATTTCTCATGGAAGACGATTTTAAAGTAAAAAAAAAAATGAACAGACCTTTCCTTTTAATGGGTACACTAGGCAAAGAAGCGTATTTACAGGTGAAATTGTCACCTGCAATAAAACTAGAGATGCTCACTGACCCCCGTGTTTTAGTTTTGTTTTTGGTTTTGGATCTGGATTACCTTTGTGTTTTGGTTCTGGTTTTGGTTTTGCAAAACCGCCCTTGCGTGTTTTGGTTTTGGTTTGTTTGGTTTTGTTCTGCTATTTTGATTAAAAATCAATGTTTTTGGGGCTAAAATAACCAAATTTAGTGCTCCACCAGTTTTTTGGATAAGTGAGGTAGTTTTAAAGCTAATAAATTATGAAAAAACAGTTTAATCCCTGGTAGGCCGTCCTTAATTCGAACACTTGTCTGCAAATTATACAGACAACCTGGTTGTCTATCTCCTCCATCTTTGATTATTGGCAATGTAGCTATCGTCTTTGGGTGTCTATTACACCCTCCACTTTAGTTGAATATAAAAAAAGCAGCCTGCATAGACTGTGGAATTAGAAAGTAAAAATAAATGGACCAAGGTAGGTTGGTGGCTATCTATGCCCCCCCCCCACCCTCCACTTGTAGTTGAATATAAAAGAAGCAGCCTGCATAGACTGTGGAATTAGAAAGTAAAAATAAATGGACCAAGGTAGTTTGGTGGCTATCTATGCCCCCCCCCGCCCTCCACTTGTAGTTGAATAGAAAAAAAGCAGCCTGCATAGACTGTGGAATTAGAAAGTAAAAATAAATGGACCAAGGTAGTTTGGTGGCTATCTATGCCCCCCCCCCCGCCCTCCACTTGTAGTTGAATAGAAAAAAAAGCAGCCTGCATAGACTGTGGAATTAGAAAGTAAAAATAAATGGACCAAGGTAGGTTGGTGGCTATCTATGCCCCCCCCGCCCTCCACTTGTAGTTGAATAGAAAAAAAAGCAGCCTGCATAGACTGTGGAATTAGAAAGTAAAAATAAATGGACCAAGGTAGGTTGGTGGCTATCTATGCCCCCCCCCCCGCCCTCCACTTGTAGTTGAATATAAAAGAAGCAGCCTGCATAGACTGTGGAATTAGAAAGTAAAAATAAATGGACCAAGGTAGTTTGGTGGCTATCTATGCCCCCCGCCCGCCACTTGTGGTTGAATAGAAAAAAAAGCAGCCTGCATAGTCTGTGGAATTAGAAAGTAAAAATAAATGGACCAAGGTAGTTTGGTGGCTATCTATGCCCCCCCTTCCCCGCCCTCCACTTGTAGTTGAATATAAAAGAAGCAGCCTGCATAAACTGTGGAATTAGAAAGTAAAAATAAATGGACCAAGGTAGTTTGGTATCTGTCTGCATCAGACCCCCTCTCCACTAGGAGTAAAATAGAAAACTATTCAGCCATTATAGAGTCTAGAATATAAATAGAAATTGAGAAAGGCAATTTGGTATCTGTCTGCATCATAATCATCAACATCATCATTAGTGCCCTCGTCGCCTACACAAATCTCCCCCTCATCCTCTTCTAATTCAAAAGTGGCATCCTAAATTTGTGTATCACTGACTACACTCGGGCTGTTAAGGCACACATCAGATGTGACCCTTCTTCATGGGTACACTGTCACTAACAGAATGCTCACGATTAGACATACCACTGGTGGATGGACTCTCCACAGGGATTGGTGTCATTTCTGATTCAGACTCCAAATTACTTGGTTTTGCTTTGTCACGAGTGTCTGTACAAGAAGAAGACTCAGTAACATTTTTTGATCTGCCACTGGTAGACAAAGGTGAAGGCCTCATTCTCTCTTTGCCACTGCGTGTGTAGGATGGCATGTTGGCAATTTTTATTTTATCAGCACTTAACTTTTCCTCAGTTACACTTCTTTGGCGCTTCAACGCGGTAAAAATTTTTGGGGTGTGTGTTTTTTTGACTGATTTCAAAAGACTGTGTAGTTTGACATCGCCTTACCCAGATGACGTACTGGGAACACTACCATCAGGACTGGTGACAGAACCTGGTTGCTTAGAATCCATTATGAGACCAAAGCACTTGTAATGCTACAAATTGTTTTAGATACTGCTGACAAATATGACTTTTGACAGCCAGAAATATTAATGCAAAAGAATGGGGGACACCCAAAAAGCACTTTGGAGTGCTAAAAATTATTTGGAATATTGCTGACAAACAGGACTTTTGACAGACAGAAATATTAATGCAAAAGAATGGGGGACACCCCAAAAGCACTTTGGAGTGCTAAAAATTATTTGGAATATTGCTGACAAACAGGACTTTTGACAGCCAGAAATATTAATGCTGAACAATGGGGGACACCCCAAAAGCACTTTGGAGTGCTAAATATTATATTTGAAGTCTGCTGACAGATAGTACTTTTGACAGCCAGAAATATTAATGCAAAAGAATGGGTGACACCCCAAAGCTGAGTCCTGCACCCAGGGCTAAATTTGCCAGACAGTCCCTGCCTCCAGCCCTGCACTGAAAAGCACTAGAGTATTTACTGACCCCTGGGCTGTGTGGACCCTTGGAGTGGCAACTCAGTGCTCCATGTATAATGGTATAAGACACATTTCCTATATAAAAAAAAGTAAAAATAAGTTAAAAACAAAAAGACTTTAAAACAAACTGTAGTTGAATACAAAACTCTTCAAAACCATTGTTAATCAGCTAATTAAATCTGAAAAAAATATTTTCCTCTTCCTTGGCGTCTTGTAGTACAAATGAATAAAAACAAAAACCTGAAAAATCCCTACAAAAAACAAGTCAAAGCTGACTGCCCCCAGGACTTTCCTTCACTGGCCACCAAGCACAGTCAGCCAGCATGAGAAATGCTTGTGATTGGCCGCCAGTAAAGAGGTCTCCTGACTTTGATCATTTCGTGGCAGTCAACACTAGCGTGCGGGTAGGTCTTTTTTATGGGGAATTCTCGGTTCATTTGGACTACGGTGGATCAAGAGAGAAGAAAAGATTTTATATCTAATAAAAGTATTTTAAAAGGGTTTGGGTAGATTTTTTTTTTTAATTAAATAGTTTATATTTTTTTTTTTCTGGTCTTTGGGGCTTGTATGGATGTAGACGGTCACTGGTCACTATTGCTTTGTAAATAGGGACGGGGTTGCCCAATTTCCTATGGTATATTATTTATATACCAAAATTTGGGCATTTAAAGAACAATCCACAAATTAATTCACTGGGGGTGAATCTCTTACATTCGTCCTAATTGATTTGCCCATCTCCACCGTACACAGCTTAAATTTCAGTTCTATTAAATAATATCCCCTTAAAATACAATCAAGCAGTAATGCTGGCCTGCTATTTATTGCACATGCTAGATTAATCAAATAATTATACCTGTACTAGTTAGCCTGCTGTTCCTACACCCCTTCTGTGAAATACTTATATGGTTTTATGTGTCCATTCATCTACTCTAGGGGGTATGTTTACTAAACTGCCTATAGCAACCAATCAGATTCTAGTTATCATTTGTTTAGCACATTCTACAAAATGACAGCTAGAATCTGATTGGTTGCTATAGGCAACATCTCCACTTTTTCAAACGCACAGTTTGGTAAATATAGGCATAGACGTCTATCTATACAATGAGCAACACTGACTACGACGGAATATTTATTGTTTGTTTTTGTAAGAGGTGAAATTATAAGTTTGTCCTCTAGATGGCAGAATTAACACAATATAAAAAAAAGTTATAACTAGATCATTCTTATCCATTGTATCTATGTTATGTAAAATAATACAGTTGAATGAAATGAATGAATTGCATATTTTAACTGAACTTATTCCCTATGTTTTTTAAGACACATTTATGTAGAGCTACAAGTCAACTATTGCTCTTTCCTCCTGTTGTTCCCTTTGCATCATTTTATCCACGTTGCCTCTGTTTTGGACTTAAAACTACTTAATTGGCTCCAGTCCAGGGTTTCTGTTTGGCTCCCATTCTGCGTATTTTCAATAAGAAAATAAAGTGTTTAGTGTAGTTGAAAAAAAAGCGTCAGTACGGTAATAAAATGCACGCTCCCTGACTAATTCTACAGATCAGAAACAAGCAAGTTTCCAATTTCACCAGCCTAGAAGAAATAATGCATTTTCCACAAGTCACACGCAGGTATTAAATTCTAATCTGCAAATGAAAATTGCTTTATAGCAGGTCTGTGAAACCCGCTTCACTCGGTGCATGTCACAGCGTAATCTCTGCAGGATATGAACTGAGAGAGTCATGTATTTTAATGTGTCAATCATGTCATGTGGATAAACAAACATCAAAACAAAAGCAGAAAACTATTGATTCATGATGATGTTGTCATAGAGCTGCCAATCATTTAAAGGGACGCCGGCAAGCGCTGCCATACAGTGTTCATTATGCATTCTATTAACAGTGAGAACGGAATCTTATAGTAAGGTAAATTTGGTGAAATTGAAAAACAGGGACATTTCCAGTGACAAAAGTATCCAGTCTTTAACATTTAGGGCTGTCCCTGGAAATTAAGGTCAGTTGGCAACTATGGGGCCTATTTCTGCACCTCCGAAGAGGTTTAAATCCCCCAAAAATTTGCATTTTTTTTTAGTTTATTTATTATTAGAAGTCAATGCCTCATTGATTGCAAATCCAGTCTTATGGGGACTGTGAAATGATTACCAAGATTGTTAAAACTATTGGCATAAATGCTGAAAATTTTAACAATCAGTATTATAAATTGAATGGTAATAACGAGTGAAAAAAAAAAGTTTGACAATTGAATATGACACAGTAAGCGGCAAGAAAATAATCAAATAAACAAAAATGAAAGGTATAAATAAATGTATAAAAATAAATACAATTATTAAAGAGTATAGGGGTATATTTACTAAACGGCGGGTTTGAAAAAGTGGAGATGTTGCCTATAGCAACCAATGAGATTCTAGCTGTCATTTTAGAGAATGTACTAAACAAATGATAACTATAATCTGGTTGCTATGGGCAACATCTCCACCTTTTCCAATCTGCAGTTTAGTAAATATACCCCCTATAGTCTTTAATTCTTAGGTGTACTACCTCTACCACTTATCTTGCAGCAATAGTTATGCGGCAATAATGTAATATAGATGGACTTAAACCACTGCTTCTTAGTAAAAGAAAAGAAAAGATGTGGTTTGCACGTTGTTTAAGCTGTCTTGCCTATCAGAACTGAAAAAAACGAAACAATCAAATAAAGAAATAAAAAATGTCCCCTTTCTTCCATTTTCTAAAAGCCTAGACTACTAAGCATCGGCCCTGCCCTCTAGGTGGGAGGCTATCCGTCCAATGATGCACTAGGACCCTGATGGTACCACTGTCCGTTGGGTACCAGGGTAATATTGTGCATCTGGAGCCTGATTCATTAAAGATCTTAACTTGAGAAACTTCTTATTTCGGTCTCCTGTACAAAACCATGTTATAATACAAGGGGTGCAAATTAGTATTCTGTTTTGTACATAAGTTAAATACTGACTGTTTTTTCATGTAGTACACAAATATCAACTTTAAATTTCAGTGTACAAATAAACTGTCAAGTATTTGTGTGATACATGAAAAAACAGTCAGTATTTAACTTCTGTACAAAACAGAATACTAATTTGCACCCCTTGCAATGTAACATGGTATTGTCCAGGAGACCGAAATAAGAAGTTTCTCAAGTTAAGATCCTTAATGAATCAGGCCCCTGGCATGTGGCGCTTTGCAAACCGCATACTAAACTACTGCTTAGAAAACTTCCCCCAAAGTCTTTCTGTCCTGATCAGTAACACACCTACGTTATGTAATCTTATAGAGTCCAACTTTCACTTGTCATAGTCGTGAGATGTTGCTGTGAAGCAGGCAGGTAAAATAAATTGGTGATTATATGACAGACACCGCTTGGAGGTAATTTGCTGTCGGCTACAACAATTAGAGGACAAATCTTGCTAGAATATTGCTACACCAAACTAACTAAGTTCCCTGGACAATTTAATCTCTAATTAGTGTTAGTTTGGTGTTAGTATAGGTCTCGATGGCCCTGCTTTGCTTGGTTCTTGTTATGTCTACTGAGATATATTAAACTGCAATATATTGATTTTTTTCACAGGAATATTAATGTATCTGGAGATTTATTGTATGTCAATCCTATTTTAATGCCGCATATTTAGCCTATGTAAATATTTCTAATAAGTAATTTATTACTATCCAAACGAGAACATAGATTGCCAGTCATACCAGTCAGCTGCCCCAGGCTTAGACCTATGAGGTCTTACCACAAATCTAATTCAGTTTATTAATCCAATAGGAAATAGTGACAACCAGTGGCGGATCCTAGCAGGGGCTTGCTGCCGACAGCTACACACTGTGCAGGTCCGTTCAGCAGTGACAGTGTGCTGCCCGAATGCTCTGATTGTGTTTTAAACACAATCAGAGCAGCGGGACAGCACACTGTCACTGCTGAACGGACCTGCACATACTGTGCAGCCGCCGGGAGCCTTTGAAGTCGGAAAGGGGGCTGGGCTTAAATCGCCCCCCCCTTCCTACATTGCCCGGGGTATAGTAATTTCCTAGATCTGCCCCTGGTGACAACACTGAGACACAAAGGCTGCTTTGTCGATCGGCTGCTTCTACTGCATTTAGGCAACAGGTACTAGCATTCCCGAATGAACAATCAGGACAAATTAGGTCACGCCCCCATTCCACCCAAATTTTGTGAAACCCATCCGTATTTTGTACCAACAATCGGGACAATTAGCAGGTATGTGGGTGTTCTCTTAAACTGTGTTTAAGAAAATAACGACATACCTATGCCTCTCAACTTTTGTCCAATCGGGGCAAATCATGCACACTGCCATGAAGAAGTATTACCACAACACTTTGGGGCCATGTCACCTCCCCCGTGCTTTACAATTACTAGGCCACCCTACAAGCCTTCACCTCCCCCTAGAAAAAGGTCAGGAAAGCCTCATGCGCCATCGTGAGTGGGACATACCTCTGCTAATCCCAACAGTTGTGACAAAAGGGACAGTACCTCACGTTGAAGCGGGACAACTGGGAGGTATGGTTAGCAGCTAATCTTTCTCACATACCTCCAAAGCGGCTTCTGCTTCTTCATAAGCAGCTTGCATCTCTTCTTTCTCCATCTCCACTTTCTTCTTTGACTTCTGCAGTTCATGAACATTTTTCCCAACATCTCGAAGTTGTTCCGACAGGTCAGTAATCTCCTCTATAAATAAAGGGTCAGAAAACTGTATTTCCACAATACACAAAATACTTTTTTTTATCTATTGCGCTGTGTTCAATGAAATGTTATTGAACCTCACAATGTTTTTTTTATTAGGAAATGCATTGTTCTTTTCAAACCTGTAGGTGTCACTGTTGCTATCTCTGTCCTTCAAGAGGATTAGTCTAGGGACAAAAAGCTTCTCCACATATAGAAAAAGGCCAAACCGAAGGAAACTCAAAACACAACTATGTAAGGTTCACTAATGAAACACAATGTAATGTTCAATGTAAAGTTTTGCAAAGAGGATGTTCTTCAAAGGAGAGATTGCAAGGCAACCAATGGTATAGTAGTTAAATGTTTAAAGGGGTTGGTTTCTTTGAGAAACCCCTGTCTATTTAGTAGGCACCTTCCCAATCTTCCAAGGGAATTCCAATGTTAAAGTACCTTGGACTACTTACTGCCCTAGAAGTCAGAATCCATTGATGAAGGACCCCAGTTCGTTCATGGTGTATATTGTGCTATGGATGAGAGGTGTGCATGTGAAGTGACCATCTGATCAGATTGGTTGCAGCTTCTGCCCAATCAGGGTGCAGGTGCACAACAAATTTGCCAACACAGCAGGTCTGGATTATACGTATGAGCTTCAGTGGCAGAATTTTGCGGACCAGCAGTGAATACAAGTTTATAATGAGGTTTTCAGCAGAGAGATCTCCATCAAATCATTTTTCACAGAGGCACCCACTAAAGGGTTCGTACAAGGTAGACACACCTTTAATCGTGCTGACAATGACAGAAATATTTTGGACCTAAGTTTGATTGCTGCTTCTTAGACCAGTCATTTTGTCTCTGTGCCCTTTTATGAGAAATAGGATTGTAGGCCCAGTTACAGAGGGAGTTTATTGCAATGAGCAATCACTATTATTTATTTATTTATCTTTAAATTGGGAGAGGTTCTTTATGGAACCTCTACTGAAAGAATGCCATCAAACAGAAGATCCAACCACGGCATTCTAACACTTCAGCCTGCCAACACGAGGACATTTGAAAATTTAAGCATAGTTAATGTTATCACTGGAACCTTGACATGTTATTACATGGAGATGGAATCATGCCATGGGGAGTGGTATTCCAAAGTAGCAGCCTACTTTGGAATGGATTTCCACAGCACAGAAGAAGGTGGATCCCAAATAGGATTCCCACTGAACAGCTAGCAGAGAGACTTAAGTCCATTTTATAAAAATAAAGATATGTACAAAAAATACAGAGAAAAGCACAACATAAAAAAAAAAATCATAACATTTTAAAAACCATTAAATTGTGATTTCCAATACTCACCTTGAAGTATTCTGTTCTCCCGCTTCAGGGAGATCAGCTGCTCCTGTGTCTCTTCAAAGGCAGTTTTGATTTTGAAAAGGTCTGTGGCGTAGAGACGACATTCCTTCTGTGATCCCTCTAGTTCCCCGTGAATCTCCTCGTACTTCTGACGCCATTCCATAATTTGCTTATCGAGCAGTCGCTGCTTTTTGTCCAAAGCCATTGTGTCAGCGTTAGTCTGGACCGCAAAGAAAAGCTTTATTCGGATCTCTCAGAGCTCGTTCACAGCTATCTGCTTTTTTATGTGCTGTTCACACATTAATACATTAAAAAAGGACAAATAAGAGGCACTGGTGCTGTTTCTAACATTGTGTTCTAAAATGTTAACGTTGCATTTAAAATATTAGAATAGAGAGAAATTTATAGAGCAGAAAAATGGAAAATGTATTTATTTATATAGTGCCGCCACTTAAGCAGAGCTGTACAGACAATATTTTTCCACTCACATCAGTCCCTGCCCCAATGGGGCTTACACTCAAAATTTTCTGACACACACTAGGGTTAATTTTGTCAGCAGCCAATTAACCTACTAGTATGTTTTTGGAGTGTTGGAGGAAATCAGGGCACCCGGAGGAAACCCACGCAAACACTGGGAGAATATACAAACTCCACACAGATAAGGCCATGGTCGGGAATCAAACTCATGACCCCAGTGCTGTGAGGCAGAAACCACCAATTTGATAATAGGCCGGGCTTTAATGTGACCTTTCCACTTTTGTAATCTAAGAGCATTTGAGTTATGGTAAAAAAATGTAAATCAACAATGATTGTGCAAAGATTTATGCAGATACACCATGTGTGTTAACTGTGCTCTGAAGTGTCCCTGTTGTCTGCAGTAAGTGGAACCAGCTGTTTTTTGGCCTAAACTACCATTCAAGGAGAAATTCAAGCAGCCCCGTTGGTCCTCAGAACATCACGGCTGCGCATTTTTACCGTTACTACGGTAAAATATCCGCTCATTTTTCCTTGCATCTCTATAGGGCATGAGGAAAAATCAGCAGATACTTCTGTAAGAATCTCGCGGACGCGATGTTCCACATGGAATCTACCTCTCTGTCTATGAACTCAGTAAGAACTAGTGACGCCACTGAGGATGATCACAGCGTGCTTTGTACCTCAGTTATGTCACTAATTCCTCTCCTCCTGTTCTCCACCACCTTAACTCTGCTCTCCAGCTCCTTGTCTCCTCCGTGAGGTCCTCCTGCCCTTCTGCCCCTCTAGCTACACCGCTGGGGGCTCTCACCTCTCATCTAGCTGTACATTGAGCTTCCGAGTTACTGTGCTTTTTGTAAACTGTTCCGTGCTGTCTCTCCCTGTATCGTGTTTCTGTCTGTCCCTGTACGGCGCTACGGATACCTAGTGGCGCCTTATAAATAAAAATTAATAATAAAAATTAATAATAATACTAATAATAATAATTCCTAGTTTAATGCATTCACCATGTGGCACCAGATTAATACATCTACACACGTACAAGGAAGCGCTGAATATTCCCGACTCTTTTATTGTATACAGTATTACTGTAGCGCTGGTTCTATATCCCAACAGACTCCTGTATTAGAACTTTTCCAAATGTATTGTACTGTAATACTTCCACAGCGCGGACAAATCCCAAAACGTCTTCATATAAAACCAATGTGTCAGGACAGTGAGTTTACCTTCTCAAGGTCCATGCAGATATCTTCCATCTCCCCCTGAAGCCGCTGTTTTGTTTTTTCCAGATTGGAGCATTTGGTCTGAGTCATTTCCACAGCTTCCTCAGCCTCCAGTAAACGGGCGGCTAGTTTCCTCCTATTGGAAGATGGAACAGTCATGAAGACTTATAAAGGAGAGATGGTGAGCCCTGATTTTGTGTAAAAGCTAATTAAACGCGAGCCTGGGGCGCCAGAATTCCCGCGGCAGAGGGATTATGTTTGTTTCATCAGCTTGACACATGTTTTCCTATTATTAGTAGAATAAATGTATTTATTTATTTAATAGAGATGATAAGTGATTGGAGCAAAAGAGCACTGAATAATGGGTCTATATAGTCTGAGCATGGTGCAATTGGGACCTATATGTTATAGCAACCATACTAACCAATCAGAAATTAGCTTTCAGTTATCCAGTGTTGGATTGATAAAAACTTATGTCTCATTAGTTGATATTTTTTATTAAATGCTCCTTTCTTTTATTGGTTTTACAGCTAAAATAGATTAATTAAGCCTTTCTTAAGCCTAAAGTGAAAGTGCAGCTAATCTGCACGTATTAATTAACGATGCTCTATTATAAAACTCCCATTATCTTGGTGAATGTTAAATGTTCACTGACCGTTAACTGGAGTGTTCTGGGAATTGGTCCATTCCTCTATTGATGATCTTTAAAGTGAGTTATTTAAACATCTATTTTTTTTCGTAGGTCTTCCTTCCAGTCTCAGGGCTAAATTTACTACAAAACCTTTTTTTTTTAGGCAGTTTTAATCAGCTGCACATCGCCAGTGGTTTAGTGCTAAAAAACCTGCCACATTTACTATACGGCGGTTTGAGACTGGAATGTTAGACTGCCGGCGATGTCTGGTGGTTTGAAAACAGTCAAAACCACCGATGGTTAAGAAAAACTGCCAGAAAAAGAGACACAAAAAAGGTTTATTTTTAGACCTGTCTATGATAGACTTATAGCTCAAGCTGTTTTCTCTATCTTGCACTTAGAACACAAGAGAAGGCACCGTTGACAATCTAGTGCAATAAGCGCAATGCAAAATTAAAAGGATTGGGTGTGTCTCAAGAGTGGAGATTGAGACAGTAGGGGGATGTAGTAGTGAGAGTAGTATAGGTAGTAGTATGGTGGGTCCTGGTAAAAATCTGGGTCTTCAGAGAGCTTTTAAAGATTTTGAGATAGGTGAGAGTCTGATCAGGCATTGTAGGGAACTCCATAAATGGGTTGCAGCACTGGAGAAGTCTTGTAGACGGAAGTGAGTGGTGCAGATAGGAGGAGGCTGCATTAAAGTGGGAACTTAAGAGAGAATGGGTAAGAGTTTTGGTTGCATGTTGGATACGAAAAGGGCATATTTTACCAATGTTGCAAAGATGGATGTTATAGGATGAAGAATGGATGTGAGAATTACAGCAGAGTGTGGAGTCAATGGTGACAACAAAGCGGCAGTCTTGGGAGACTGAGGAAAATGTGGTGTTGACGACCGAGATATGAGGAATGAAGGAAAGCTCTGCTTTAGACTTGTAGAGCATTAAATAGCATCCATGCAGAAGAGAGACCATGCGGTCAGACTAGATAATAGAGAAGGGGAGAGGTCACGGGAAGAGAGGCAGATTTTGCAGTTTCTGGTGACATTTAGCAGTGGGGGAGAGATTTGCAGGTAGCGGGTCTGTTTAATGTGCTATGGTTGGGTTTTGGAATGCCGGAGACTGTATGAGATGGCTGAAGCTGTTTGGCTAGGGCTAAAATGAGTGCACTATTATAAAATGAGGCAGCCAGATAAGGGCAGATGAGGGTAGCTTTAGGAGGAGCAGTTTTGGTGAAGATGAGTAGTGGTCTACACAGAATATTTAGACTGTGCTTATTTATTTATATGTGGCTATGGCCCTGGGCTACATATTGATGGAGTAGAATCCATTGCAATGAACGGCACACCTTGTCATAACTAATATATTGAAAGTAATCCACAACTAGAATTATGGGAGATCTGTCTCAAAACAGAAAAGATTGACCACC
This sequence comes from Mixophyes fleayi, assembly GCF_038048845.1. Taxonomy (NCBI): domain Eukaryota; kingdom Metazoa; phylum Chordata; class Amphibia; order Anura; family Limnodynastidae; genus Mixophyes; species Mixophyes fleayi. Next base: position 198,935,736 of record NC_134407.1, on the reverse strand, counting down.
TGTCCCTTAGCCATGGTGCATGGTTCACTGAAATGAATACTACTCCGTGAAATGAATACGACTCAATCAGTAAATTTGGGCTAGCTTAATATTTTGGGCTAAGGCTCGTTCCACTGTCATGACTGGATATATTACTATGGGTTAGTAGTGGAGCTAGCAATATAATTAGTGTTAAGACCAAAGATCTTGGCATCAGTTTTTCTCACTTGGCTTCCTCCAGCTCCTCAGTTCGCTGTATCGCCTCATTCTCGTATCGCGTCCTCCAGTGCGTGACCTCATTGTTCAGCTTAGAAATCTGTCTCTGGAGCTCAGCTTTACTCTCCAACTCTTCCTCCAATTGTTCCTTCAACATTTCATAGTCAAGCTTCAAACTAGACAAGGAGGCCGCGACCACACTCTTCGCCTTGACATATATAGAGAGAACATTGAATCGATACACGAAAAAATATAAACACTAAATTGTACTTAAGTTGTACTTCTCATTTAAGAAGATGGGAATAAAGGGTCTGATTCATTAAGGATCTTAACTTAAGAAACTTCTTATTTCAGTCTCCTGAACAAAACCATATTCAGCCTATTTGTACACTGAAATTTGAAGTTGATATTTGTGTGCTACATGAAAAAACAGTCAGTATTTAACTAATGTGCAAAACAGAATACTAATTTGCACCCCTTGCATTGTAACATGATTTTGTCCAGGAGACTGAAATAAGAAGTTTCTTAAGGTAAGATCCTTAATGAATCAGGCCCAAGATGTATAAGTTTGTCCTATATTTTAACATCACTTTTCTACTTGTCATGGATAAATTATGGAAATTATAATAGAATATAAAGGTATTTTAACATCAAAAGCATAAAAAAACCACAGAACATTCTGTTTCTTTTCATTATCAACACTTTGGAACATATCCTTTTAAGTGTATTAACTGCTGTGCTTCTATTTCACACTTGAAGTCAACTTTGATATATAACAATCATTTGAATGGCATGTACAGGAAAGGTGAGGGTAGTGTTTAGCATGGTCCATTTACAACAGTGACACTATGGTACTAAATTAAGTGTACATTAACCTTTTCCTGTTTAGGCCACAACCTGTTCTTGTTCGTGAGAATACATGTTTTATAGCCCTTATGTTTCCTCTCTCTGATGTCATTACACAGTACAAACCCGTATTTGTACATTCATAACAATGTCTCAAGTATGTTTACTAATTGTCTGCCAAATAACCCAGTCCCTATTAAACTGAATCCATCTGGAAAATCTTCTTCTGTGTAACAGAGATCTAGGTCTTAGTATGGTATACACAGCAGAACTGCACAAAGATCAAAGACAGGGATGAAAGGAAAAAAAATAATTTGTAACCACAAAGATTTTATGTGACTAACAGCAAACTGGGAAATGCAATTTCATGTCGCTCTAAAGAACCTTTTGCTGAGATAGCCCTCTCAATAGGAAGAACAGAAATTAACATTTGCAGCCTTGTCTCACACAAAAAAAATCCCCCAGGATCCCTACATTGTATATCATTTTGCATTTCGAATTTGAAATAGGATATATATCTATCTATATCAAGAGAGAGAGAGAGAGAGAGAGAAAGATGGAGAGAGAGGGAGACATGGAGAGGTCAAGACGTCACTTCCGCATTGTCCCGGCCGTTGCCAAGGCAACGGTCATGACGCTCTTTGTCTGCAGCGCCGCGTCCCGGCATCTAGGGCAGCCGGGCGCGTGCGCTAATTAGTGTAATTAGCCCCAGGTGGCTAATTATTTCCCTGTGGCTGAAACATTTTCATTGGGCCATACTCATATATAAGGCAGGAAGGGGCAAGCCCTCCCTGACGGTTATAGTCCCTGCTTTGCTGCATACTCCCTGCTGTGTCCCTTGCTCTCTGTTACCCATTGGATTCTGATTATAGTTGCCGACCCTTGCCTGGATACTGACTATGATTGATTGCTTGTGACCCTTGACCTATCGCCTGGATACTGACTACGATTGATTGCTTGTGACCCTTGATCTATTGCCTGGACTCTTACGCTGCTGTTTTGCCTGTGACCCATTTGACCCTGGCTTGGACCTTGACATTATAATTTCGCTGACACCCTCCAGCCTCAGCTGGAATTATCACTCCACCGCTGCATTCATCAGCGCTTCGTTCTCACGGTATCCGCTCCTACTACTAGAGTACAAGACCTGGGGGCATCAGAGTACCTGTGAGTGCATCTAGCTCTACGGAAAAGCGGTTCCTATAGGTGAAGACCTCTGAAGCGGTTCTAGGAGCTGATACCTGGGGCGTGAGCTGTAACAGAGAGAGAGATGGAGATGGAGAAAGAGAGATGGAGATATGGAGAGAGAAAGGGCGGTGGAAAGAGAGATGGAGATGGGGAGAGAGAGATGGAGATATGGAGAGAGATGTGGAGAGAGAGATGGAGATATGGAGAAAGATATGGAGAGAGAAAGGGAGGTGGAGAGAGAGATGGAGATGGGGAGAGAGAGATGGAGATATGGAGAGAGATATGGAGAGAGAGATGGAGAGAGAAAGGGAGGTGGAGAGAGAGATGGAGATGGGGAGAGAGAGATGGAGATATGGAGAGAGATATGGAGAGAGAAAGGGAGGTGGAGAGAGAGATGGAGATGGGGAGAGAGAGATGGAGATATGGAGAGAGATATGGAGAGAGAGATGGAGAGAGAAAGGGAGGTGGAGAGAGAGATGGAGATGGGGAGAGAGAGATGGAGATATGGAGAGAGAGATGGAGAGAGAAAGGGAGGTGGAGAGAGAGATGGAGATGGGGAGAGAGAGATGGAGATATGGAGAGAGATATGGAGAGAGAAAGGGCGGTGGAGAGAGAGATGGAGATGGGGAGAGAGAGATGGAGATATGGAGAGAGATATGGAGAGAGAGAAAGGGCGGTGGAGAGAGAGATGGAGATGGGGAGAGAGAGATGGAGATATGGAGAGAGATATGGAGAAAGAAAGGGAGGTGGAGAGAGAGATGGAGATGGGGAGAGAGAGATGGAGATATGGAGAGAGATATGGAGAGAGAAAGGGCGGTGGAGAGAGAGATGGAGATATGGAGAGAGAGAGAGATATGGAGAGTGAGAGAGACTAATTGTCTGGCAAATAACCCAGTCCCTATTAAACTGAATCCATCTGTAAAAACTTCTTCCGTGTAACAGAGATCTAGGTCTTAGTATGGTATACACAGCAGAACTGCACAAAGATCAAAGACAGGGATGAAAGGAAAAAAATAGTTTGTAACCACAAAGATTTTATGTGGCTAACAGCAAACTGGGGAATGCAATTTCATGTCGCTCTAAAGAAGCGTTTGCTGAGATAAACAATGATAAAGTAATCAATACCTGGCGCTAGCAACATTTAATAACCCTCAGTGGAATGTCTCAAAAACGCTGCTAGTCTAGGGGATGGGTCACCTCCTGAGGTAGCCCTCTCAATAGGAAGAACAGAAATTAACATTTGCAACCTTCTCTCATACAAAAAAATCCCCCAGGATCCCTACATTGTATATCATTTTGCATTTCGAATTTGAAATAGGATATATATCTATCTATATGAAGAGAGATGGAGAGAGAGAGAAATTGATATGGAGAGAGAAATGGAGAAAAAGAGAGAGATATGGAGAGAGAGATGGTGAGAGCAAGGGAGAGAGAGATGGTGAGAGCAAGGGAGAGACAGATATGAAGAGAGAGATGGAGAGAGATAGATATAAGGAGAGAAAGAGAGAGAGAGATGGGGAGAGAGAGATATGAAGAAAGAGATGGAGGGAGAGATGATAAGAGCAAGAGAAAGGGAGATGGAGAGAGAGAGAGAGAGATATGGAGAGAGATAGATATATGGAGAGAGAGATGGAGAGAGAGATATGGAGAGAGAGAGAGAGAGATATGGAGAGAGAGAGAGAGATGGAGGGAGAGAGCGATATGGAGAGAGATAGATATATGGAGAGAGAGATATGGAGAGAGAGAGAGATATGGAGGGAGAGAGAGATATGGTGAGAGATATGGAGAGAGAGAAGGAGAGAGAGATATGTTTTGGCATAAACCTATTATCAGGGCACTTGTGCTGTTATATGTAATAGGTGTCAGCGGTGTTGGTGGTAGTTGTTAAACCACAAGAAGCTTTTAGACTTAACCAAATTTGTTTGTTTTACTTCTGAACTTTTTGTAACAGATGGTTTATACATATATAGAGTAGCTTATAGTTGATACTGATTGCAACAGACAGGCAGTATGACAAACTTATACATTTAATGTACTTAAGACTATTATAGTACATTAATATATGTAGATGGTAAGCTTATATTGTGGGCAATGTTAGAGAACAGGTTGCTTATATATATTTTTGTGCTTCCGCTCACTTTATATATCTATATATAAGTAAGTTTACACAAAAAGGATGCAGCTCTAGTTATAAACTCTTTACAGTTCAACTTTCACTGGAAGAACCAGCTGGGAGCCAAACTTCCTGTGCATGCTCAGGCTGGAGGCTGCACCACTTCCTGTCTTCACTAGATCGCTTCACTAGATCACAGGGGACACCTCTACCAAGATGGGAGATGGAGCGTAGCGCTCCATATTAACAATAAGGAGAAAGAGAGAGGGAGAGAGAGACGGAGAGAGATATGAAGAGAGAGAGATGAGGAGAGAGAGAGAGAGAGAGAGAGATGAAAAGAGGGTGAGAGAGATGGAGTCAGAGATAAATATAAAGAGAGAAAGTGATGGAGAGAGAGAGATAGAGAGAGACAGAGGAGGAGCAGAGTTATTTAAGTCAATGGTACACCCCGGCACAGTATTTTTTTGTAATTTACTTAAAAATCCTGAGCTGCGAATAGCTAATAAATATAACATCTGTATAAATATAGCACATGATCCCCACTTAATCCTTCAATTTCTATACTGCAATAAACTCCACTCCATCTGAATTTCAATTTTAAATTTGCGGCAATCCATTATGTTTAGTTTTGCATGCTTTCTTCCCTTTTGGCATTGTAGTGATTTATGTTTGGAGATAATTCTTGGAAACTTGTTTATGAAAAGTTGACAATAACGCCTTCATTTAAATTTTTGATAGATTTGATGATTGAGTAACATGCCCAAAGGGGCTTGAAGATACCAGCATTTCCTTCCTAAAGAACTGTAGCATTTAAACTCTACATTTATCAAACTACTGTAATCCAGATACTAGGTTACATGAGCAACCATCAATGCATGAGATAAAAAAACAAAATAAGAAACATTACATTTCTGGTGTTTTGAAGTCCTGCCCAACATAATACTGAGGGTTGCTTATATTTTGAGATCACACCCGCTTTGGAATATGAGGGTGGTGGGCAAATGGTCTGCCAGGTCTTATATTTTAAGGGACAATTAATTAATTAAATAAAAACGAAAAAAAGAGATGGCCCCTTAATCTTTTAACGGGCCGCGAGCTGAAATCCAGAGAGAACAGTACCGTAATAACGGTATTTACGCACACTATTACTGTAATGACGGTAATAGTGCATGCACCGCGTTTCTTTAGGCAGTAACGCCAACAATTGAATATGCCCCTAAGAGTTACCTGCAACAGTGTAAGTGAGAAAGCATCCCTGGCTGCCTGCTGATATTAATTAAAGCGAATAATGAAGGTAGGGTGATGTAAGAGCCCAAACCGCCATGCTTTCAAAATGAATTGATACACATCAGTTGAAATCTCCAACTCAGAAGTAGATAGGTTAGAAAACAATGTAATACATGCTTTTTGTTCCACCTTGGGTCAGCATAAGTTTTGCAAACCATGGGCCTGATTCATTAAGGATCTTAACTTGAGAAACTTCTTATTTCAGTCTCCTGGACAAAACCATAATACAATGCAAGGGATGCAAATTAGTTTTCTGTTTTGCACACAAGTTAAATACTGACTGTTTTTTCATGTAGCACACAAATATCAACTTTAAATTTCAGTGTACAAATAAGCTATCAAGTATTTGTGTGCTACATGAAAAAACAGTCAGTATTTAACTTTTTTAAACATAAAAATAATTGAGATAAATGTTAAAAACACTAATATCATTTGTTTTTTTTAAAACACTCTCCTCCCTCTCGTTTGCATACATTGCTGATGGCATTAGGAAGAACCTAGCTACAGATAAAAATGCAATTGATTAACTATACACATCACTGGGGCAAGTGGTTAGATTGATATTATGGACAGTCATGGCTAAAAGTTTTAAGAATGACACAAGTATTGGTTTCCACAAAGTTTGCTGCTTCAGTGTTTTTAGACCTTTTTGTCAGATGTTGCTATGTTACACTGAATTAAATTACAAGCACTTCATAAGTGTGAAAGGCTTTTATTGACAATTACATTAAGTTTCAGCAAAGAGTCTATATTTGCAGTGTTGACCCTGGTGGTCAGGAACATGGTCTGTTGTATTAGAGTGGGCAAGTTAGGGATGATATGGTGCATAAGACGGTCTGTTGGATGTGAATGGGCAAGTTTGTGATGATATGGTACATAAGACGGTCTGTTGAATGTGAATGGGCAAGTTAGGGATGATATGGTACATAGGACGGTCTGTTGAATGTGAATGGGCAACTTAGGGATGATATGGTACATAAGGTGGTCTGTTGGATGTGAATGGGCAACTTAGGGATGATATGGTGCATAAGACGGTCTGTTGGATGTGAATGGGCAAGTTTGTGATGATATGGTACATAAGATGGTCTGTTGAATGTGAATGGGCAACTTAGGGATGATATGGTGCATAAGACGGTCTGTTGAATGTGAATGGACAAGTTAGGGATGATATGGTGCATAATACGGTCTGTTGAATGAATGTGAATGGGCAACTTAGGGATGATATGGTGCATAAGGTGGTCTGTTGAATGTGAATGGGCAAGTTAGGGATGATATGGTACATAAGACGGTCTGTTGGATGTGAATGAGCAACTTAGGGATGATATGGTGCATAAGACGGTCTGTTGAATGTGAATGGGCAAGTTAGGGATGATATGGTACATAAGGCGGTCTGTTGAATGTGAATGGGCAAGTTAGGGATGATATGGTACATAAGACGGTCTGTTGAATGTGAATGGGCAACTTAGGGATGGTATGGTGCATAAGACGGTCTGTTGAATGTGAATGGGCAACTTAGGGATGATATGGTGCATAAGGTGGTCTGTTGAATGTGAATGGGCAAGTTAGGGATGATATGGTACATAAGACGGTCTGTTGAATGTGAATGGGCAACTTAGGGATGATATGGTGCATAAGACGGTCTGTTGAATGAGAATGGGCAAGTTAGGGATGATATGGTACATAAGACGGTCTGTTGGATGTGAATGGGCAACTTAGGAATGATATGGTGCATAAGACGGTCTGTTGAATGTGAATGGGCAAGTTAGGGATGATATGGTACATAAGGCGGTCTGTTGAATGTGAATGGGCAAGTTAGGGATGATATGGTACATAAGACGGTCTGTTGAATGTGAATGGGCAACTTAGGGATGATATGGTGCATAAGACGGTCTGTTGAATGTGAATGGGCAAGTTAGGGATGATATGGTACGTAAGGCAGTCTGTTGAATGTGAATGGGCAAGTTAGTGATGATATGGTACATAAGACGGTCTGTTGGATGAGAATGGGTAAGTTGGGGATGATATGGTACCTTGTTTTCCTCTTCCAGCTGTTTCTTCAGATCTTCAGTCTGAGATGTGAGTAACAGCTTTGTCCTATTCCATTGTGTTGTGCGACTTTCCAGCTCTTCTACTTGTTGATTTAATTCACTGTTTTCTACTGAAAAAAAATGACATTTTCTACATAAGACAAAGTGGATCCCTCAGGTGGGACGAACTTGAATATGATATGGGCTAATTTATTAACAGAAAAGAAGAATGACATTCCCATAGAGCTGGTTCATAACATTTTCTCACCATGCTTTAATATATGTTCTTCAGAAAATGGAGCATTGCCTGGATAAATGGACTCTGCATAGAACCAGCATTAATCTCTACAGTACTATGGCTTCAGACAGGCAGCAAAGCACTGTGTTTTATATGTAGACACAGCCCTGATATTAAACACTGTACGTGGTCATACATCGTGGTGGACCAAAGCTACTATGAGCCCTGAGCAGTGCTCAGTATTTATCACAACTACATATATCCAGGTATCAGAGGTTATACTACTTTATCAAGAATCTTGTTCTGCAGATCTCTCGAGAGGCCAGTAAAGAAATAATTATTTTATAAAGTGCCTATCATATTATGAAGTGCTATGCAGATAATATGTAATCATTCACACCAGTCCCTGCCCAATTGCAGTTTACATTCTAAATTCCCTAACACATAAACACACACACTATGGTCCATTTTGTCAGATGCCAGCTAACCTACCAGTATGTTTTTGAACTGTGGGAGGAAACTGGGTCAACAGATAGTGTTTGTTGCGAACTTACCTTCTCATCGTTCCACCGCCGCTCCGTCTGTCCCGGAAGCCGCACTTCCGGGTGCGGCGGTCACATGACCGCAACTCGGGGCGGGGCTGTCACTCTCCGGTCCTGCATACGGACACCTGTCTCTTTACCTGCCTCTCACTAATCTTGAAACTGGCATGTTCTGGAGTCAGGCTCACACTATTCATTTATCTACAGTCAGTTTTGCGCAGGTGCAAGCTCTGTTTCCCTTCAGGACCTCCTCCCTATTTATTATTGACTAGGTGTTATTGGAGCACTATTTAAACCTCCTGGATTCACCTGTCTGATGCCTGTTCTTCAAGCTCACTTCCTGCAGCCAGTGCACTGCAGCCCTACCTACATAACCACTCACCCACTTATGTACAATTAGTACGTTTACGTTGTTTTCGTCAAGGTCAAGATATATATTCACAACAGCAAGATCGCATGTACAGATAACAGCTGATACTGGGGTGATTAGTCCACCTAAACCTTCTAATAAAGAGAGTTTGAAGGTTCTGAATAAATCTCCTGGAATAATATACTGAAACGTTGGCAAGCCTATGGGGCCCCCTATGCTCATGGGGCCCTGGGCAACTGCCCAGCGTGCCCATGTGTTAAGACAGCCCTGATTCCGAGTAACCTCTGCTACTTCAGTTTGTTCTCAGCTCGTGGCCTGTGTTGAACTATCGCTGCTCCAATATCTTTATTACCATCTCCAGAGTACTTCATCGTGACAGCTTCATTTCTCTCACCGCTGCTCCGCAGAGCAGCTACCATTGCTGTGACTCCTTAGCTGGGGTCCACCATTATCCATCGCTGCATTCTCCTCAGTGACCATCAGTAAATATTTCCACTGCTCCTGTGTCTCTACCACTTACCTGCTGGTACCAGTGTTACTTCCTGCACCTCCTGGCTCCTCCACATCGTTCTGCTGTTCACTCACCCACGGGAATGCGACCTGCAGGTTCGGTGCTGCTAAGACCATACTCCCTTGCTGGTGTTCCTGGAGAAAACCCCCTTCCTGTTAGACTCCGCAACCGTGAGTGGGCCTAACCATCTTCAGCAGAGCGTAGGGATCTAATTGCATTTTAGCCAACTGTGACAGGGGGTTTTGAATCTCTGCAGGTATTTAAACTTCACTCTGACACAGTGTCAGAGCAACTTATCTGCTTCCTGGCTCCTGTTCTCCTGGGGGATGCTTGTGCCTGCTTCTTCTGTGAGTGTTCCTGTGTACCAGTCCCTGCCTGGTTCACCTTTCTAGTACCTCTGCCGCTCCTGTGTACCGACCCGACTTGCTGACCATTCCTGATTGCCTGTGACCCTGACCCGGATTGTCTGACGATTCTTCGCCTCTGCTTTGTACCTCTGCCGCCAACCTGTGTACTGAACTCGGACTCCTTCACGCTGAGCCTGCCTGTCAATTCGGTACTGTAGTTCCTCCGTGCACCAGTACCGGCAGTCTGACTACATCTTCTCTACTCACTGCTCCTCCCGCTATACTCCATCTTGCGGCGAGCCTGAGAACCGCGAACTGCGACTTCCGGCAGCTAAGTCCATCCCGCCTTGCGGCCGGTTCTTTGTGAACACCGGGGAGTTCGTTAGATTCCGCACCTCAGGTAAGCCAGCGCTAATCAAGATTAGTACCGAATCCAGCTAATCCATTACAGTGCTATAGTTGTGGTCAAAACCATGACCTCTCCATGACTTCTGAAGAAATTAGTAACTTAATAATCTGTGGAATATATCAATAGGTATCTATCAAGGGGTAGATATAGATTGCATGGAGGGGGTGGGGTACAAAGGCCTTGTAGCAATGGTAAATTATTATAGGCAAGGAAGGGGCATGTAACCGGGGTCCAGAGCAAAAGGGGGGCCCAAGTCTCCTGATTCATCAGCCATATACAGATTCAGATTAAACAAAACACTGTCCAATAGCAAAGCTTGTGGCTCCTGGGTGGTCAACCACCTCCCAGCTGCACGTGTGTCCTGTCCATTATATCAAGAAAGCTTCTTTAATGTGTTTAACCATGTAACGATTTTTTTTTAAATTGGGACAGTGTTCGAGTCTACATCAGGTTGACATGTTCCACGTTCCCCAGTGGCATGCCCAGCACTGAACTAAACTCAGCCCCCTTCCCCACTCCTAAAACACCTTGTTAGCAGCTCACACCTCCCAGCTGTCCTGAAAATGGATATAAATTCTGACCCGCAGGAGGGAGGGATAGTCCCCTAAAATCATGACCCATAGGAAAATCGAGGGGAGGGGTCCTAGTGCCGGGAAAACCCCCTCCAAGCTTGGACCACTGTATAAATGAGATGGCTGGACTCTGCTCCCGCTTCACACAGCTCTTCTTGACAGTAGTGCACGCAGCATTGCCCATGTATATTATGGGAATAGGAAGAGTTGGAGAGCAGCCAAGCACTGTCTAAAATTATAGCCACGCCCCCATGCATGCTATTCATGTTCACTGCTTGCGTGGTGTGGAAACCCCCCCTCTGCAAATACTGCATTTGCCCATGTGACCGTCGTACCTAGATTGAAACAAGCTGGGAAGTATGATTGGAGAGTATAAGCCGACGCTCTCAAATCAGATAATTTAACATGGGAACGAAGGTTTCGCAGCCTCGTGGCAATAAAGTCCATACCTTGAATTTTGCAAGGAATCCTCCTATCCCAACCCAGCCAATTCCTCCAATCAGAAAAGTCTAAATTTGCATCCTTCCTGTCTCTGGCCTCTTGCCGTTCTGAGCTCTGCACTTGTTTGTCAGAAATAGACTAATGGTGTCACACAATAACAGGCTATTAATATACTTGAAATATCCATTTTTTGAATGTGAAAAAAAATACATTTCTCCTTAAGTACTCTCATTAGAGCATAACACTGTGAAATATTTTTCCACCTTACAATAAATAATGCAATAATGTGTGTGTACTTGGTTTGCTGGCTTGCTAATAAAACCATTCATGGGTGAAAGTCTGCTTTCATGCTACATCACAAGCAGGACATGATTGAATGACAAGCGTGTGACATTGTCTCCTGCCAGCCATCCATCACATGATGTTCATTTGTACGGAGCTCCTGTCCTCATTATTGTCAATCACAAACACCTGCCACAGATAATAATGATGAATGGGCAGAGAGTCGCTCTCTTATCCTTGAGAAAACTTCTCATTCTTACACTTGGCAACTTCCTTCTCTATTAGTTCATGCTACTTCATTATTAAACGTGCCTGGAAACTAGACCGTGCTATATACAGCACATCAGTATTCATTGTACAGGTGGTGCAGACTTCATTGCAATCTGTGGATCACTTATTTTGCATTTCAGAGAGTGTTACAGTTTAGAAACCATTGTTCATCAGTGGGCAAGATGTGATATTGATCTATGTAATTTCAGAGAGAAGGTGAGCAATGAGAACAAAATTCTACCAAAAAAGCTTCTCTATACAGACAAATAGTTCAGTAATGTATAATAAGCTCTAATGTTATTATATAAGCTGTTATGATACATGTAGTGCGATAGCCAGTGTAGGCCTGGGGCATGAAGGGTCCACCGGAGAAACCAATGGCAATAGCACTTTGTCAGTCTGTAGAGGGAGAATGACCAGCCTATGCAGGGCCACAATCATCATCAACATTTATTTATCTAACGCCAGCAAATTCCGTAGCGCTTGGGGCCATAACTAGGACTGTGCGATAGGAGTGACTGCCCAGGGCGCAATGCTGAAGGAGGGTGCAGTTTATGAATATTTTAGGTACATTTAGTTAAAATTGAGGGCTGGGGGGTGCCATTTTAATTTATTGCCCCAGACGTCTAACATTTTAAGTTACAGCTCTGAGCCCAATGTATTTTGAGACTAGCGCCTCCAATTCCAACACATGGTGTATATACTGGATATCAAACAATGTGGATTGTGGGAGCCTGGTGGAAACAGGATTGGCAGACCGTTGGGAAGCGGCACATACCTCCCAACTGTCCCTGCAGCTAGAACAGTTCCCCAAGTCCAGAGAGTCCCACCAGAATCAGATAGGTTGGCAGACTGTTCTAAACTCTCAACTTTTTGTTGTAGATTTCACTACCTGCTACATCTGGTTTCAATGTCTGTTGCTTGGCTGGGTCCTGGAATATAGATGCCCTGTTAGTAAAAGGCATAGGTACCATTCATCTCATTGAAAGTCAAGCAATGAGTCAACATTCTAGGCCACTTTTCCCCCATCCACCAACCAGTGCTGACATTACATAATAACACCCACATTTCATAAATTGGCCTTCTTCCTGTCATTAAATTATTAAACCCTACATTTAATAAAGAGACCTAACATTGGATATTAATAGCTCCATCAACTTCACATTACATTAATAGCCCCTACATTGCATTAAAAATACGCCATTTTAAATTAATAACCCCACCTGTTGCTACATTGCAAAACTAGCACACACATTAGATAAATAGCTCTCACATTGCATAAATATACCCCACTACAATAAGAGCTCTCCACATTACATGAATAACCCCCACTACAATAAGAGCTCTCCACATTACAAGAATAACCCCCACTACAATAAGAGCTCTCCACATTACATGAATAACCCCCACTACAATAAGAGCTCTCCACATTACAAGAATAACCCCCACTACAATAAGAGCTCTTCACATTACAAGAATAACCCCCACTACAATAAGAGCTCTCCACATTACATAAATATACCCCACTACAATAAGAGCTCTCCACATTACAAGAATAACCCCCACTACAATAAGAGCTCTCCACATTACAAGAATAACCCCCACTACAATAAGAGCTCTCCACATTACATGAATAACCCCCACTACAATAAGAGCTCTCCACATTACAAGAATAACCCCCACTACAATAAGAGCTCTCCACATTACATGAATAACCCCCACTACAATAAGAGCTCTCCACAATACAAGAATAACCCCCACTACAATAAGAGCTCTCCACATTACAAGAATAACCCCCACTACAATAAGAGCTCTCCACATTACATAAATATACCCCACTACAATAAGAGCTCTCCACATTACAAGAATAACCCCCACTACAATAAGAGCTCTCCACATTACAAGAATAACCCCCACCAATTCCCGCATTAATAGTCCATACCGTTGTATCGCCCGCACATTTAATAAAAAGACCCCATATTAAGTTAGTAGCCCCCAACTGCTGCTACATTTCATAAATATCTCCCACTACATTTCATTAGTACACCCATATTACATTAATAACCCAACTCCCACATCACATTAATTGCCCCCTAGCTTACATTGATACCCTATTCCCACATACTTACCCACCACCACACACACTTGCTCTGAGGTGTGAGGCTGTCATTCTACTGCACTTTCTGTGTAGGGCTAGCTCAAATAAAGGTGAAAGAGAAATAAGCCAGAAAGGAAGGAAAAGTGATAAACAGAAGGAAATAGAGTGGGAGGAGGGTAAGAGGACCAGAGGGAAAGGAAGGGACAGGAAAGGAAGCCAACTAGACCATCAGGGTAAAGAAGCAAATCAGCCACCTGCCCTGACTGGCTGTTCACCCTGACTGTCAGCCTAGGCATCCTCCATTATACTGAAAGACAGGTAGCTTAGCCAGTCAGGGCAGAATACTGATCCCCACTGTTAACAGCAGGGTATTTGGTAGTTTGATTGGTGCCTGCGGTGTGGAAAGCCACTAAGAAAAACTCACTGAGCAAGAAATGGGGGAAGGGAAAACACAGGTTCTGGGGCCTGCCAGGGATTTCCCTGATATCCCAGTGGGCGAGTCCGATCATGGCAGCGAAGGAAAAATGGTAATGATATTGATGTTCTGGTTCTCCGATCCTTTTCACCACATCAGAAGTTTATTTGTAGAGTTGGTGACCTTTCAGCAATCTATATAATCTTTCAAGTAGTTGGAAACTGTTTGACAAGCGCTCCTCTTTAGTGGGACCCACATGTAACACCTATATTTACCTGAATTGAGCAACATGAGTCAGTGGTATAACCAGAGGAACACATTTTGCACAATAGGCCCCTCACCCATATGCGCTTTACTGAATTCTGCCCTGAGTGCTTCACAACAATCATTCTAGTGGCTAGTGGGCACAGCTGGGCAAAACCAGGTGGCTAGTGGACATATCTTAGACCAACTTTTTGTTTACTGGGCATAAAAGAGCCCAATAAATATTGTATCTTTTGACCCCCTACACCAAACAAGCAATCCTGGCTGGCCAATGAGGCTTCTGTCAGTCAGCGGTTATATTGGCTGATAAAGTTATTTTCCTTCTCTTGCATTGGACACAGGCTGGATGCTGAAATTAAGTCCAAGAGAAGACGCAACTGTTGGCCAATAGTATTACTGATTGAGAGCAGCAGGCAAATCTCTTCTCTTACTTTCACCTGGTGCATTACGCTATGGTACTAGGGAATGCAGAGGCTACCAATATGCATGGGTGCAAGCTTCACCCTGATCATCATCATCTATTGAATTATATAGCGCCACTAATTCCGCAGCACTGTACAGAGAACTCATTCACACCAGTCCCTGCCCCATTGGAGCTTACACTCTAAATCCCTTAACATACACACACACAGACCGAGAGAGGCTAAGGGCAATTTAATAGCAGCCAATTAACCTACCAGTATGTATTTGGCGTTCAATTCCCAACCATGGCCTCATCTGTGTCAAGTTTGTATGTTCTCCCCATGTTTGCGTGGGTTTCCTCCAGGTGCTCCGGTTTCCTCCCACACTCCAAAAACATACTAGTAGGTTAATTGACTGCTAACAAATTCACACTAGTGTGTCTGTCTGTCTGTGTGTGTATGTTAAGGAATTTAGACTGTAAGCTCCAATTTTGCAGGGAGTGAGTTCTCTGTACAGCGCTGCGGAATTAGTGGCGCTATATAAATAAATGGTGATGATGATGATAGTACAATCAAGGAATGGTCTCCCAGCCCAGATGGCAGAGTCTAGAAAAACTGCAATAAAAATGAATATTTTGGCATAATAAAGAACTAAGAAATATAACCGGATTGTACATGAAGGCAGAGTATTACTTTTTGAATGTTGTCAGCAGGAAGGTGAACACAGGGAAGGAGGGGTGGATTTTCTATTTAAATATAACAAAACAAAGATCTGGGACAGTAGCGAGTCGTAGACCTCAGCAAATCGAATCATTAATTATATGATTCCGGAGACATGGTATCTGTGAGGCCTGCTGTCTATATCCACTTTCCTATCTACAAAATGAACAAACCATATGCCAGCCTCCAGCCCGGCCGTATAAGCAGCTTCAGACTTTCCATTAATACATCCTATTTTCCACCTGAATGAGGTGTCACACAGTAAATACATAAAATAAAGAATGATGTTATGTAGTTCAGCTTTATTTTTCAGACAGTTGATCATCTCCAGGATTACATCGGGAAGAATATGCAGTTCTAGGGATAAGCATGGCTTAGCTTTGCTGTAATGTGGATTTTTATGCAAGACAATGTAACAAGGCACGGTAGATCGTGACAAGCAGGGCAGGATAACAGAATGTGTTTGTTTAGTCTCTCTTCCACCTGAAATGCTAGCAACTATTTATTTTCTATTTATATGTATGTATTTTTGACTATTTTCCATTTTAGAGATAAACCATTTTGCAGAGTTAATGATTTATTTTGTAATTTGTTCTGAACATGGTCTGTGCAGCTTTAGAACATTCTCTATCAGGTAAATCCAGGTATGCTCCATATAATGGTGTCATAGCAGCCTTGTTCCAACCCCCAATCTCAATATCAGCATTTTCAATCCTTTCTCGAGTCCCCGGCTCCTCAATCATTACTTGCAGGAGGAATCACCATGTGATATATATACAAGAATCACCTGCGCTTCCTCCTACAGTTTTCTGTATTACTGGAGATGTGCGAGTACATTAGCCACAGGGGGGTAAGGATACTTTCTCTAAATCCTCATTAGTTCTACTGAGATTGTCAGATGAAATGCAAAACACTGCACTGCGCCCAGGTACAACCCTGTTTAAATCGTTGCCCTAATTTCCAGACACAGTCCAAGGATTTAAAGATTTATATCTGGATTTGATCTCCATTTTTCAATATGGACCAATTTTGCATGATAGAAAGAAAGGTTGTCGAAAGGACAAGGGACCGTCCATGTACCCTGTCAGCCCATATTTACTATAATGTTATCCTCTGTTCTTCTGTCAGAAGCAGCAGGGAGACTGAAATAAAAATGGCCGTGTACTCAGGACTTAAGTTCAGGCTGTAGTTAAGGCATACTTGCCAACTCTCCCGGAATGTCCGGGAGACTCCCGAAATTCGGGTCGGTCTCACAGACTCCTGGGAGAGCTGGCAAGTCTCCCGCATCCCGCTACTGGCTTCCAAACATGACGCGATTTGCGGTGAATCGCATCATTTTGGCCCCGCCCCCCATGGCAAAACAGAATTTTTGTCACGGGGGCGGGGTCAAAATGACGCGTTTGGCTGCGCCCTGTCCCCTCCAGTCACGCCCCTCTCCCGGAAATGACTTCGCCAAAGTAGGCAAGTATGAGTTAAGGGTAGGTAGATATGCTTTAAAAACCCAGTGGTTAAATGCTGCTATGTAAACATGTTTTTTTAAATGCTTGTGGCAGCAGACATAGGATGTGATGAGTACTTCCCTACTCTCCCAAAAAATTCACGGCAGTGAGTGGAGGGGGCGTGGCTTCATCACATATTTAAGCTCCGCCCCCTCCATTCAATTATGTGACTTTCTAGAGAAGCCATATAGGAGAAATCTTAAAAGTTGACAGAGGGTTGTGGGGCACGAACGCATCATTATTTCCACAGGCGATGGGGCCAAAATGCCACTATTCCCAGAGAATGGCGACATGGGGACTTCCTGCCTGCCCACTTCACTAGGAAGTGGGTGGGATGTGGGAGAATGGGAAACCGACCCGGAATTTGGGAGTCTCCCGGGAGAGTGGGCAAGCATGGTAAAAGTGAGTAAAGACTATCACGTTGTCAACACTGCCATATGATGTACCTGCATACAAATACAGTAATTCTTCATCTTGTACAAGTCCTATTTATTCAATTTACATAGAAATGTACACAATGATACTGTAAATATGATGTATTCTCATATATATGCCACAGTCAAAGACAGAGGCTACAATCTTCCCACATATAGGCGCCTATTTATTAAACAAAGAAAAGACCTGTGATATATAACAAGGATCGCATGACGGTCGTGGCAGGAGATATTTAAAGAAAACAGGCTTTATTATTGAAGTAAAACATTTTTTTTTTACATGTGCATTATTGTCAGGTATTTTTTTATATTTTTACTATTTTTTTATATTTTTAAACTTTTTTTATTTTTTTTATACAAACGGAACTGAAAGCTCAAATCCGGGATTTCAGTTCCACTGTTTATGTATGAGCTGGCTATACTGGTAATGCAAATAGCCCTGCTAGACTACAACAGGCTTGGCCAACCTATGGCTCATCAGGTGTTGTGAAACTACAAGTCCCAGCATACCCTGCCAGCTATCGGCTGGCTATCTGCTGGCAAAACATTCTGGAACTTGTAGTTTTCACAACACCTCAGGAGCCACAGGTTATCCAGGCCTGGACTCAGTGGCGGATCCAGGGGGGGGGGGGGGGCGATCGCCCCGATCGCCCCCCCTAGCAGGGGCTTGCTGCCGACAGCTACACACTGTGCAGGTCTGTTCAGCAGTGACAGTGTGCTGCCCGGCTGCTCTGATTGTGTTTTAAACACAATCAGAGCAGCGGGACAGCACACTGTCACTGCTGAATGGACCTGCACATACTGTGCAGCCGCCGGCAGCCTTAGAAGTCGGAAAGGGGGCGGGGCCTAAATCGCCCCCCCCCTACATCGCCCAGGGTATAGTCATTCCTAGATCCGCCCCTGCCTGGACTGCAGTGTCTTTCCACAGATATAGACTATAGTCTTTCTTCACAAAGAGAGGCTAAACTACCTCATCACATATAAACGCTACAATCTTTTTCCACAGAGCTTACAATCTATTCCCCATGTATATCGGTACAGTATCTCCATAGGTTGAGCTCACTGATAGAGACTTCAATCTGCTCATAGAGACTACAGTAACTAAACATTTACCCTTTTTTAGATTACTGATCTCTGGTGTAAGTAAAGGCTGCAATAGATTAATTTGCAGATAGAAGATACAGTTTATCCCTGTGATTAATTCATACCACATTCTCATTAGCTTAATAAACATGCAAACAAATCACAGTTACCCCGGTGTTACGCCATTATTTATTGGTTTTAGTCAATTTTTACATGATGGAATGGTTTCATGGCCCATGATTCTCAGCCAGCAATTTTCACTACCGAGCCAATACCCTATACCAAATGCAGGATATAAGGGCTCAGCGAACTTGGCGGTGAAGGTGTGTAAGTGTTTGATTGGGTCACACAACTCATAAAAGGACAGCTTCCCAGCACCATAGTCCAAACATATTCTAAATCTATTACAGGTAAATCGGTGAGGTGACATGATGACCCTAAGATCGTGTATCGCTGAAAACTGGTTGTTGTACAACCTGCGAAGACACCAGGACTTGTTATTATCTCCAATATACGACTGGTAGCCTCTCCTCTCCATGCTGGTGCAGGCTACACCTAATCTCCAGTCTCCCGATTCACTGGTCTCTACTTCCCAGTAATGTTTCTGTGAGTAAAAACTCTTGGTGCTTACAACCTGGTTATACTGAAATCTCTCATACGTTTCGGGGCGATTCTGGTATGCCGCAGACCAGTATGCAGTTTTCAAGTCAGAAGCTACACGTAAATTATTGGCAGCTGTGTTTATATCCAGTATTATCTCTGTAACTTCCTGCACATCACTACCTCTCATATGCTGAGATAAACCTGGGTGTAATGGCTCTACTATCGGCCCCTTTTCAAGATCATTTACACCATGGACCTGTTCATCATGTCTCTTTCTGCCCTTATTACTCCCCTCCTCAGTATCACAAAAGTCAGATTCCTGGTTCAGTAATACAGTTAATGGATCAGTCTCGTTACACAGCTCCTCAATATGACGCATCTTCCTGGACAGCTCGTCCTTCTTTAATTCCAGCTGCTGGATTAGTTCAGACACAGAGAGCGAACCATGTTCTTCTCTAACCAGAGCCCTGATATTGTCTCGTCTTTCTCTCCTGCGGTCATGCAGACTCTGAACTCTATACTCAACCTCTTTGCGCTTTGAGATTAGTTTCTCTAGAACATGTCTCAGTTTCTCTTTCTTCTTCTCTGAGGTCTCATTAAGTAACTCCACCTGGTGTCCCTTGTGTTTTCCATCAAGTCTGCAGGACACACAGATAAGAACATTATCCTCAGTGCAAAAATACTCCAAGATCTTCTTGTGGACAAAGCACTTCCTGTTCCCCAGGACAGTGGTGGGTTTAGATAAGACGTGTTCTGCTGACCTGCTGTGTACTCTCAGGTGGCCATCACACAAATACGTTTCGCACAGCAAACACAATTTAACAGCAGGTTGTGCTGTGTGAATACAATAGGTGCAATAAATTCCAGTTACCTCTTTCTCTGGTTGAGCAGGACGGAAATGCTCCACTATGTTACACAGAGCTATGTTTCTCTGCAGTGCAGGGCGCCCATAAAACTGAACTCTGCATTCAGGACAGGTATAAACTCCGGTTTCCTGCTGTGTATCCAGCGCAAGGTCAATACATTCCCGGCAGTAGGTATGTCCACACGTCAGATTTACGGGGTGTGTGTATATTTCAAGACAAATGGAACAGCTCAGCTCGTCTCTCGGATTAGGAGACGCCATTGTTGAAAAGCAGGAAGGAATGAATGAAAGTGAAAGTCTCTCTAACTGCATACACAGCAGGAAGAACCTCTCCGGTTACAGCTATTTATACACAGTAATTACAGGAGAGTCAATAGTCAGAGCTAAGAACATTTTGCTACATATTCTACAACACTACATATTTACTATATATCCCTATATACTTCCTATATACTTTAAATAAATACATGTTTTTCAAGTATAACAATTTGGTTCTTTTTAATATTTATTAGATAGTTTAGTTAACATGACCTTATTAGGTTTGTTTTTTAAATATATATATATTGGTTTAAGTGTTTTGTTTTTTCTTTATTTTTAACTTGTTTTTTTTGTTTTTATCATTGTGAATCAAAGATTATTATGTAAGAATCTGGCTCCTTTATATAAATCAATGTGTTGTCACACTGGTATTGTAGTTAACTCTAATTCATATGATTATTCTATGAAGCTGAGCTTTTCCGTCGGAGTGTAACCATGATTGGTAGCCTCTGGAATAAGGAGGGTTTTTTTTAAACCCCTGAATGAACATTAATGGAACACATATATGAGAAAGTCACCATAGTGACGAAACATGTCAGTGTTTTGGATATTTGTAAATTTTGGATAAAATGAGATAAAGTGAGATTTGCGGATTCCAGCATCGGGCGAGGGTTCCTGAACAGCATGATCATCATCAACATTTATTTATATAGCCCCAGCAAATTCTGTAGCACTGGGTAATACATACAGAGAGGCAGTGTCGGACTGGGGCATGAAGGGCCCACCGGGGGAATTCAGTGATAGGGGCCCACTATATTGGGGTGTGGCCAACTTTAGGAGTGGGTGTGGCCAGTAAAGGGGGTGTGGTCAGGCTATGGAGGACAACTTATAGCACTATTTTAAATGTGCACCTTTTGCATTAGACCCTGCCCATTCTACTGGTAGGGAACTACATGGGACCCATTAATAAAACACTTGTGGTTTGGAAGAAACTCCAGTACCAGCTCCTGTCGTCTCCTAATGCACCAAGACAGTTACTTATGATAAGTGCATCATTTGGTTACCTCCAACCCTCGCCTCATATGTTGTTATTGCCCATCATGTATTGAGCTTATTAAAAGCCATTACAAGGGCTACACAAACCAAATAATAACATCATCAATTAGAAGACATAAACTGCACAATTAATTTTTTAGTACAATGGTTACCAACCTGTTGTTGCTGTGACATGTCCTGGAATAAAAGTCAATTCATAAAAAAACAAGTGATTGTAATTCTCAACTAATCTCAGTGAAATCCATCTAATTTCATTTTAAATACGGTTGATATATGCCTATAATACTTTCACTATATCACCCCTAAATTCTAAACAGGACAACCATCAAAAAGAATGCACAATAGGCAAAAGGAAAAATATATAAATATAATTATGTTCTCCTATGCATGTGCCTTTCTACACTAACATACAATATAGACCAACATATTATACAACCCTGAATGATTATATTTTCAACTGGATGCAATTGGAATACTAGACTACATGAAAAGCACCCTTCATTTGCCAGATCTTGTATACACAGTCTGATTATTAAAATGACTCTTTGTTATAATTATTTTTTAAGGACTCTTACAGAATATGCCACTCGTCAAAGACCATACACACAGCATCAGTGCTACTACGGTTGCGTACTTCACCAATGAATGCTTGTTGAGAAGGGAAATTTTAAAAAACAAAAAAATGAACAGAATACAGCCCATCCAAAGCCTGTCACATTTATTCCATATATGCTGGTATGCTGCCAGTGTTGTATGAAAGAGAATATAAATATCAAAGGACGGGCGCAAATGGGGGAAGGGTAAAGAAACACAAGGATTGGGTCAATGAATAAGTCAAGGGGAAAACGGTCCCAAAGTCATTAAAGGATGTTGGTCTTCTAGTTCCACCTATACCGATGTCCCAGATGGTAAACTTACATCAATGTGACCTTTTCTATTCCATACAGTATTTGAATAATGTGTCCTCTTGCTTCAAAAAGCACCACCACGATGTACTTTTACTCCCCTCTAAACCTGTTTCTTCTCCTCACCAGAGTGCACATATGGGAGACCAGGGAGAGAACAGAGAAAGATCTCATGGTGTTTTACGTTCTCTATTTATTAAGTTAAAACATGGGGTTAAAAACACTCACATTTTGTATGTTAAAAAGGTATCTTTCAGTCCATATGTTTCCTCGATCAAACGGCAGTATCCAGCTTCTGTATCCCAGCCACGATCAAACTGGCTGGGCTTCAGATAACCCGGGGAAACTCTGCAGCGTCAGAGGGGGCGTGGTCTATTGCGTCCAGTGTTGCATGAACCTATGATGACCAAACTGACCTTGGATCAGTATGTTGATATCAGGACGTCCTCCTCCCCTGCTCAAACTGCTGAAAAACACACTACCGCGCCTGGGCTCTCTGCATCTGCGCGGTAGTGTGGTTACAGGAGATGTGACCGCCGCCGCCATCTAAACAAAGTTCAACATCAAGCTCCGCCCTAACAACGGAGGGGGCGGAGCTTCAACCCCGCTGGGCCTACCGGTGGATTGACCGGCTGTCCGGCGGGCCAGTCCGAGGCTGCAGAGAGGTAAGAGGGACCTGCTCGCAAACTTACAATCTAAACAAACATTTTCATTACACTCCGTTGCTGAAATAAAGAGTTTATAGTTAGATACAGCGACAGAGTTATCTGAAATATGGGGCAGTGCGATTCTTGGATCCAGCAGGGGACGAGACCAGAGGCGAAACTAGAGAGTTGTTGGCCCAGTTGCAAAAATGTGCTCACATTCACAAAAGCACACACTCTCACACAAAAACAAAAAAAAAGTATAATATTTTTATGGCTTGTTTACTTCAAATTTCCCATAACAAAACTTTCTTACTCTGTTATATGTGTGTAATCTGTTATGCCCCCCTTCACCATTACACTGTGCCCTCCATCACAATGTGCTCCTTCTTTATCACACTGTGCCCCCTTATGTATCACACTGTTCCCCGCTCCTGTATCACACTGTGTCCCATCAACATCATACTGTGCCCCTTCTGTATCACACTGTGCCCCTTCAACATTATACTGTGCCCCTTCTGTATCACACTGTGCCCCTTCTATATCATACTGTTCCCCCTTCCATCACACTGTGCCCCTTCTGTATCACACTGTGCCCCTTCAACATCATACTGCGCCCCTTCTGTATCACATTGTGCCCCATCCGTATCACACTTTTGCTCTCTCTGTATCACTCTGTGCCTCTTCTGTATCACGCTGTGCCACTTCAACTTCATGCACCCCTTCTGTATCACAATGTGTCCCTACTGCATCATACTGTGCCTCTTCTCTATCACACTGTTGCCCCTTCTATCACACTGTGCCTCTTCCATATCACACTGTTCCACTTCTGTATCACACTGTGCCCCTTCTGTATCACACTGTGCCCCTTCTGTATCACACTGTGCCCCTTCTGTATCACACTGTGCCTCTTCTGTATCACACTGTGCCCCTTCAACTTCATGTGCCCCTTCTGTATCACACTGTGCCTCTTCTGTATCACGCTGTGCTCCTTCAACTTCATGTGCCCCTTCTGTATCACGCTGTGCCACTTCAACTTCATGTGCCCCTTCTGTATCACACTGTGCCTCTTCTGTATCATGCTGTGCCCCTTCAACTTCATGTGCCCCTTCCGTATCACACTGTGCCCCTTCTGTATCACACTGTTTCCCTTTCCATCACACTGTGCTCCTTCTGTATCATACTGTGCTCCTTCTGTATCATACTGTACTCCTTCTGTATCACACTGTGCTCCTTCTGTATCATACTATGCTCCTTCTGTATCATACTGTGCCCCTTCTGTATCATACTGTGCCCCTTCTGTATCACACTCTGCCCCTTCTGTATCACACTCTGCCCCTTCTGTATCACACTCTGCCCCTTCTGTATCACACCCTGCCCCTTTCCATCACACTGTGCTCCTTCTGTATCACACTGTTCCCCTTTCCATCACACTGTGCCCCTTCTGTATCACACTGTGCCCCTTCAACATTATACTGCGCCCCTTCTGTATCACATTGTGCCCCATTCGTATCACACTTTTGCTCTTTCTGTATCACACTGTGCCTCTTCTGTATCACGCTGTGCCCCTTCAACTTCATGTGCCCCTTCTGTATCACAATGTGTCCCTTCTGCATCATACTGTGCCTCTTCTCTATCACACTGTTGCCCCTTCTATCACACTGTGCCCCTTCCGTATCACACTGTTCCCCTTCTGTATCACACTGTGCCCCTTCTGTATCACACTGTGCCCCTTCTGTATCACGCTGTGCCCCTTCAATTTCATGTGCCCCTTCTGTATCACACTGTGCCTCTTCTGTATCATGCTGTGCCCCTTCAACTTCATGTGCCCCTTCTGTATCACACTGTGCCTCTTCTGTATCACGCTGTGCCGCTTCAACTTCATGTGCCCCTTCCGTATCACACTGTGCCCCTTCCGTATCACACTGTGCCCCTTCTGTATCACACTGAGCCCCTTCTGTATCACACTGTGCCCCTTCCGTATCACACTGTCCCCCTTTCCATCACACTGTGCTCCTTCTGTATCATACTGGGCTCCTTCTGTATCACACTCTGCCCCTTCTCGTGTCACACTCGGCTCCTTCTGTATCACACTCTGCCCCTTTAACATCATACTGTGCCCCTTCCGTATCACACTGTGCTCCTTCCATCCCACTGTGACCCTTCCGTATCACACTGAGCCCCTTTAACATCATACTGTGCCCTTCAACAGTTCCCATTTTATCACATTGCTTCTTTGTTCCTTTAGCTACCTTTTACTTAGCCTGCTTTCTTCTGTATTTTTTTCTTTCGCTTCTATCTTCTTTCCTTAAACTTAAGTTCAGGTTCCTCTCTGTGCCACTTCTCACTGAAAATACTGGACGTGATGACATCACGCCCGCCAGTCAGTTAAAAGGGAATAGGGTGGAGTGAGCAGGGCCACCTTAACTACTTTATGGGCCCCCGGGCAATGCAGTGTGCCGGGCCCCTAAAATATATATATATATATATATATATATATATATATATATATATAGTGTGCGTGTGTGTAAAAAAAATATATATGTATGTAAAAAAAACGTGATTATATATATATAATCACTTTTTTTTTTTACACACATATATATATATATAAATATATATATATATATATATATATATATATATATATATA
This sequence comes from Mixophyes fleayi, assembly GCF_038048845.1. Classification (NCBI taxonomy): domain Eukaryota; kingdom Metazoa; phylum Chordata; class Amphibia; order Anura; family Limnodynastidae; genus Mixophyes; species Mixophyes fleayi. The sequence goes on along the minus strand of NC_134407.1, from coordinate 198,910,200 downwards.
TAGGGGCCCCCTTAACTTACCTTAAGTCTGATCCTCTTCTTTTTTCCGCGCCGCTGAGTCTCTTCTGCCCTCTTCCCTGCTGTGATTGCAGTGAATGCTGGGCGTGACATCACGCCCAGCATTCACTGCGAGCACAGCACGGAAGAGGTGACCAGGGAGGGAGCCGGATCACCGCTGACGTGACCGCAAGATAAGTATTTAAAAAAATATATATATATTTTATTTATTTTTTAGGATTCGGACGGGCCCCCCTTGCCTGCAGGGCCCTCGGGCACCTGCCCATCGTGCCCAATGGAAGAGACGGCAGGGAGTGAGCAGGAAGGAGTATGCTGGGTGCCAGATTGGCAAGTATATATATTTTTTAATGGATGCCGGACTGCCTGGTGAGACAGCCGCGACGGGCCGCATTATCTCCATGGGCCCCGGTGCCATGCACCGGTTGCACCGCCGATAGTTCCACCTCTGGGCGAGATGCTCCTAACAAGCATTCCCATCATACCTCGTCGCTGTAACACAATGCATCAGGACAGACGGTTTGAGGGTAAGGTCACTCCTCCCTGTTTTCTCCACTATTATACTTATTACTCTGTGAGACCAAAAACAACATTAAAAGACTGTATGTATCCATGATTTCTAGGATATGATTACCAGCCATGACTACATAGCACAAAGTGACAAGAACTGCGGGAAATGAACACATTCGAATAGAGGGTGTTTACTGCATGAACGACTATACTTTGCGCTGTCTGTATATTTCACACTCGTTAAACAAAATTTAAATAATTTTTTTAGTGCAATGGAAATTTGCTGATAATAGTATATTGTTTTCTAATGTATTTTTAAATAAATGTTTTCTAAGTATATGTTTGGAGCCATTTTCATTAATTAGTAGTTATTTGGAATTTTTGGACCACTTTTATGAAGTTTGTAGTGTGTTATGAAAAGTTAACTACCTATATTAGGTAAGTTTATGATTGAATATATACTGCCTATATTTTTGACATATTTTTCAAGTGTATATTTCATTTTGGGTCTCCACTACAGGAAGTACTAAGCAGAGAAGCCTGACCTCAGTAAGTGGTGAAACATGCAATGTGGTTGCATAGGAACACCTGACAGATCTGTTTTCCCCAAGGGCTCACACGCTATTTTACACCATGGTTCTGTGCAAGCAGTGACAAGTTAAAATTGTTCATTTAACCCATAGCTACAGTGACAGTGTACTAAAGCTTAATCTGATTGCACCTGGTGCACATGATTAACAGTATCCAAATTAAATTAAGTTGCATAACAACATAACTGAAAACACAAAGACATTTCATGCTATTAATGTCATACAACTGAACATAGATATGTTATTTTTCATATGCAATTAGCTATATGCAATTTGCTGCTTGACTAAGAATCACTCATAGAGCCCTCAGCTATAGAGACAGTGGTTGTGAGTATAGCTAAGAACTTGTTGGCAGTAAACGCTTACCATTTAAAGACACTTGTATTACAAATAAGGCAAATAGCCAATTAGGACTCTTTAGACCAAAGCGGTCAAGATTCAATTGGCCGCGAGGTACCGCCAGATATTACCTTGATGTCCGTCTGCGCACATTGCCGGCCATTACGGTTAGGAATCTCCGCTCATTTTTCCTCCCACCTCTATGAATCTCTGCACATTTTTCCTCGCACCTCTCTGTCATCTACCTGGCCCTATCTCCCTTTTCCTGAACAATTTTTCCGCCTGGCTCCCCTACTATCTTTCCTCTGACCTCCCCTCCATCATAATCGGCGACTTCAACATCCCTATCGACAACTGCTCAGACCCTGCCACCATCAAACTTCTCACCCTATCCACCTCCTTAGGCCTCACCCAGTGGACCTCCTCCCCCACCCACCGTCTTGGCCACACCCTTGACCTTGTCTACTCTTATCACTGTGATCTCTCTGATTTCTCCATCGCCCCCTTCCCACTCTCTGACCACCATCTCCTCTCCTTCACTCTGTCCTCCTCCCCTGCCCCCCCGCTGAAATCTACCCTCACCAGACGCAACCTTGAAGCGATTGACCCTACCTCTTTCACCGCCTCTCTTGATTCTCTCCTTTCCCCCTTCCCTCTCTGGCCTGCCCTGACCTAGCGGCCTCTCTCAATAAACACTCCCTCACTACTGCTTTGGATGCTGTCACCCCTGCCTCTCCTATCCGCCGATGCCGCCTTATGTCCCAACCTTGGCACTCCAAACTCACCCGCTTCCTCCAAAGGTGCTTTCGTACGGCGGAACGACTCTGGAGAAAATTTTGCTCCCAGGCTGACTTCCTTCACTTTAAATTTATCCTCTCCTCATTCTGCTCTGCCCTCTCCCTTGCTAAACAAACCTTCTTTAAGTCCCTTATTTCTTCTCAGTCTTCTAATCCCCGCCGCCTTTTTGCCACCTTCAATTCCCTACTTTCTCGCCCCCTCCTGTCCCATTTTCCCTCTCCGCTGCTGACTTCGCCACTTTTTTCTCTTCCAAAATTGGGGCCATCAGACTTAACATCTCTGCCTCCAACCCCTTACCCCCTGCCCTCATCGCTCCACCCACCCCACCCCCTTCAACATACAACAAGGGTGCTCCTTCTGCCCCACATCAGTTGAAGAAGTTCACTCCCTTATTCTTTCCTCTCCACCCTCCACCTGTCCTCTCGATCCCATCCCCTCTAACCTCTTTCGCTCTTTCTCTCCCACTGCCTGCTCCTACCTTGCTCACCTTTTCAACCTATCACTCTCCTCTGGTGTAGTACCCTCCTCTTTTAAACATGCTCTTATCTCTCCTATCCTCAAAAAACCCAATCTTGACCCCACCTCCCTTACCAATTATCACCCCATCTCACTTCTCCCCTACGCCTCCAAATTATTTGAACAGATAGTCTGCTGTCGCCTCACCAGATACATCTCAGACTATTCCCTCCTTGACCCTCTCCAATCTGGTTACTGCCCCCTCCACTCCACTGAAACTGCCCTGGCCAAAGTTACCAATGACCTCCTTTCAGCCAAATCCAAGGGTCACTTCTCCATACTCATCCTCCTTGACCTCTCCACGGCCTTTGACACCGTGGATCACCCCCTCCTTCGGCAAACTCTTCTCTCTCTTGGCCTCTCTGGCTTTGTCCATGGCTGGTTCTGCTCTTACCTCGCCAACCGCACCTTCTCTGTCTCCATGTCTGGCTCCTTCTCCATCCCCTCCCCTTTCCCAGTTGGCGTCCCCCAGGGCTCTGTTCTCGACCCCTTCTCTTTTTGCTCTACACTTCCTCCCTCGGTGCTCTTATCACCTCCTTTGGTCTTCAGTATCACCTTTATGCTGACGACATCCAACTCTACATCTATTCTCCTGATCTCTCTTCCACCCTCCTCTCTCGTGTATCTGACTGCCTCTCTGCCATCTCCTCCTGGATGTCCTCACGCTTTCTCAAAATCAATATATCTAAAACTGAACTTATTGTCTTCCCTCCCCCCAGACTCTCCTCCCACCACAACCTCTCTATCGTTGTCAATAACACTACCATCTCCCCTGTCACCCAAATCCGATGCCTGGGTGTCACCCTTGACTCCTCTCTCTCCTTTGCCTCCCACGTCCAATTCCTTTGCCCTGCCTGTCGCTTCCAACTGCGCAACATTGCCCGCATCCGACCCTTCCTCTCTCAAGATGCCACCAAAACAATCATCCACTCACTCATCATCTCCCGCCTTGACTACTGCAACCTTCTCCTCACTGGCCTCTCCCTCTCCCATCTCGCCTCCCTCCTCTCCATTCTCAATGCGGCTGCTCGACTCATCTTTCTCTCACATCGCTCCTCCTCAACCTCCCCTCTCTACCACGCCGTTCATTGGCTCCCCTTCCCCTACAAGATCCTTTTCAAACTCCTCACCACCACTTACAAAGCTCTCTCCCAATCTACTGCCCCCTATATCTCTAACCTCCTCACCATTCACACTCCGGCCCGCTCCCTGCGCTCGGCCAATGACCGTCGCCTCTCCTCCACTCTGATCACCTCTTCCCACTCTAGAATCCAGGACTTCTCCCGAGCTGCCCCCCTGCACTGGAATGAACTCCCTTGCTCCATCCATCTCTACCCCAACCTGTGCTCCTTCAAAAGGGCACTTAAAACCCACTTCTTCCTTAAAGCCTACCAACCATCCACCTAACTCCTCATCCACTCTTCTCGTTCTCCCTCTCTCCCCTGGCCCCTCTCTTCTCTCCCCCTGCCTCACTGGCTCCCTTTCATGCCTGTTTTTGTTCTACCCTCCCTTAGGATGTAAGCGCTTTTGAGCAGTGCCCCCCTCCCCTCCTGTCTCCACACTGGTTCTTCTGCTCTGTCTTTACTCCATATGTCTCCCTGGAGTTCGTAAAGCATTGGTACTTTGGGTTTATTGTTTGTATTATGTCACCCTGTTTTGTACTACTGTTTGTACTGTGTACGGCGCTGCGGAAACCTTCTGGCGCCCAACATATAAATGGTAATAATAATAATAATATGGAACAAAAGGAAAAATGAGCAGAAATTTCAGCCCTAACATTGGCCCAATGTGTCTCCGTGGACTGCTCCGGAGATGCATCGTGCTGAGTTGAATCTCCCGTTTTTGAATAAAGAATAATAATGAGCGAAATGTTTGTCTGGTGAAACAAATTCTAGATTCTGTTCATTTACACTTTCCTAATGATAGTTTTCTTTTTACTGTATGCAGTCTGTGAATTATGAGAACACATGCAGGGTTGACACTAGGTATAATTCAGGCTAATTCCAGTTAAACACTGCAGTATAATATTATTTAGTATGGTGGTAATACTACACCCCTCACGGACTGCAAATCTTCAGAAAGTTCAGCACCCAGGGACAAATCTGTATGCATCCTCCTACCTCACGGTTTACAGTCAGGGCTTCGCAAGCAGACATTTTTGTACTGAGGTAATCTACCATTTTGAGTGCTGAATTAATAATTCTACTGCTGGGTTTGCAAATTGGAAAACTGTCGCTCGGCTGGAATCAATCTGTCTCCTTTATTTGCATTTTCCATTATTTCAAAAAAGGCAGGCAGGTAATGCAGACTGTGACAAAGGTGAAGTGGAGATTGGGGAGGCAGTTCTGCACCTCAGTGACCTTGTTCTCCAGCCGCGATTTTCAAATGTTATTTTTGAACGACCAAAACGTCTGTAAATATGAAATATGCTAAATGCACTTCCATACAGGGGTTTACTATAACCATAGAAGTTAATTCGACTGCTATGGGGTTCAGAAGCACAGGGGGCAAAAATGTACCTAATTCAGCTTACTCCAGGGATCAGATTCAATTGTCCGCGATGTTTCTAAGAACATCGTGGACGCGCTTTTTTACCGTTACTATGATAAAAGGTAACGCTCATTTTGCTTGCACCTCTATGGAGTGTGAGCAAAAATATGCGTTACTTCTGTAAAAACAAAATCCACTTAAAGGGGTCTCGCGGGCATCCCAGAGTCACCTTGCGCAGATATTTTGAGAAATGAATTCTCACCAAAGTGACTAATGTCAGGGGTGACCGGAAAATCCTAGGTCGGGGGGGGGGGGAGCACAAGGTAGTCCACTATGGGACCTGACCCCCTGTCCACCAGCCCAGCCAGCCCCCGCTAATGTGCCAAATTGCTGCTAATGGAATTAGTACTTTGCCTTTTTGGATACTGATTGGGGGTGGAGCAGACATCGTGTTGGGTATGACTTTATGGTGGTGCATAGGGGGCCCCATCACAATTTCTAGTTATACCTCGCCTTCCAAATATTATAAGGGTGTCTTTGCATTAGACTCAATAAAATAAATATCTGATTTGCTTTCTATGAATTCCAGTACAACATATTTGTTTTAGTAAATCGTGCTTGCCAACTCTCCCGGAATGTCCAAGTAACTCCCAAAGTTCAGCAAGTACTTCCGGAATCTTGGGAGTGTAGGCCGTCTTCCTGATTCCGCTTCTCTTTCTTGAGAAGTGGGGGAGCCTTGATGATGCAATTCACTGAAAATCGCATCATCATGGAGGGCTATAATGAAACGAATCGCGTCGTCACACCCAGCTCATTTGCCTCTTGGACATCCCCCCAGGAGCTATAAAAAGTAGGCAAGTATGTACTAAATTTAATAAAAAGCATTTCTATAGTTACTCTACAATATATCAATGTCATTTTTGGTTCTGTAGAATGTAAAGAAAGGGGAGAGATAGGGCCACACTTATCATTATTCTTATACAAGTATTAATATTGAAAAAAATATGAATGAGTGCATTGCTCCATTTGATAATTTCATCCTAATTATTTTTTTGCACCAGATTTGTATAAAATATATGTTAATGAATATTTAATCTGTCTGTCATTGGTTTAAAGGCCTTTTGCTCTTTGAGTCTGGTTGTGCGCAGTTCCCATCCAATATGCCCAGATATTTCGGGCCATTCCTCAAGGCAACTTTCCCAAATTAAACACAGCACAAAAGCTGTCCACACTAACCTCCTAAAACCGAACTCATGTTTCGCCCACTGTAATTGACCCCCATAACAATCCCAACAACTTCATTCTTTTTCTGACACCACAGATGATGGTTACACCTTACCCAGCAACTTGTTCTTATTGGCATTATGTTCAGTAATTATTTTCTGTAGTTCCTCATTCTTATCATTTGCATTCAACAATAAGTCCTCCATTTTCCGAATTTGTGCATCGCTGATAGCCTGAGAAAAAAAACAGAAAATATAAAATATACAAATGTTAAACCCAACAGTTATCACTAAACGTAAAGATATTCTTGGATTAAATAATAGGGCCTGATTAAGGGTTCAGGTTGCCCTACAATCGTAGTGCTCCCTCGCCTTCCATGCCAGGCTTATACCTGGTAGGTGAAAATGAGCTTCAACCCCCTCTCCCGTATTTATGTTCCCTTGTTCTCGAAACTCAGCTACACTTGAGTCACAGCATCTTTGTCACTTTTTTCATTTTCATTAAAATCAGAACTGTATAGCAGAAAGGAGGCATGAACGAACACTGCTGAGATAGAAGATATGAAGGGGAGGGGGCTGTCACGCTTGCATCTGTCGCTGTCCTTGTCTCTCCTACTCGCGTATCCTCAAGAACCTGTCCATGGATGACTCATTGTTTTTAACCTTTACCATGGGAATATGTCAAGATTGAAACCTAACTACATTTTTCTTTCAAGTTTACCTTTTACTTTGGAGAACTACTATTCTCTTATATTGTAAAATGAATTTTAGTTTATAACTCTCCCTGTCACAAATTTTGTACCACCAACAATTTTGCAGCCCCGCCAAAAGCCTCGCACCCCAGGCTGCAGCCTAGTCAGTCTATTGGATAATCAGATCCTTTTAAATCAGAACTAGCTAATCGCAAGTTACTTATACATAAATGTTGTAAATATCTTTATATATATTCTTATGTCCATGTCAGAGAAAAAGGGGTCCATTTATTAATATGTGGTCTTAAGGATGAATATATATATATATATATACTAATTTAAAGATAAACAGGTGGTGGACATATGTGTGACAAAATAGTTGTACAGAGTTTGATAACTAACATGCTTTGGAAGTGTATTTTCCCATGCAGCAAGCTAACAGGGTGGGCTTGCAGTAAGAGCAATCAAACAGAAGCAGCTGATGAGAACTCCCTTTCAAGGGAAATGTGGAAGTGTCAAACTATGGCTGTGGGAGGAGTATCAGGTATAAAAACCTGTTTGTTTCATTGTTCAGTGTGACCGATGCTAGAAAAGCTGGCCGGTGTCTAGAGAGCTGGTCTATGTTTATCTAGTGTTTAGGGCCACAAGAAACCGTGTGGAATCTTTATGTTGTCAAGTACTTTACCATCCTGACATTGAAACAAAGTTAAAGGCAAGAAGTTGTTCTTGTTTGTTTCACCAGAAGTGTGCTCTTGCCACTATATATATATATATATATATATATATATATATATATATACAAACACACCTATTGCCACAATTTATGAACAAAATTGCACTGAGGCAGCTGACCGATATGGGCCCATGGTGGTACTACTTGGCGGGCCAGTCTTAAGGGATATGTGCATGCATAACCCAGCTTTAAGTTCCACTTGGTGGGAAATAATATAAAAAATATAAAAATAGATATTAAAAAAACAAAAATTAGTTCAAAAGTTTTCACCATTGCTTCGCCAAATGCTTTATATGATAAAGCATTCTTTTCATGCATTTGTTCTTTCATTTTCCTCTTGCCATCATCCTGACAAGGTGATAACAGAATAAAGTATTGTGGCGTACTGTACTGTACTGCTGCAATGCTTGTTAAACCCACCAAGTCTTAATGCAGGGCTGGGTTTACTGCCAGCGATAGCAGTGGTAACGCCACTCAGACACACCTTCCAACATTGCAGGTAGGCTCAATTTGATCATCCTCAAATCCACCTGCCTGCATTTCTTATCTGTCCAGCCACACCCCTGACCTGCCCAGTCAAACCCCCTTTTGGGATAGCACAAAATAGGACTGTCCTTCCAAAATTGGAAATGTTGTGGGTGAGGGTTTAGCCCTGAGCTATGGGAGAACACTCAGGGAGAGCTTTTGAGGGATGTCACCATACAGGTCCTGGCACTTCAGCTGGGTCCTGTGTTTAATGCGTACAATGTCCCCATCCTCATTATGGTAGTGTCTATATTATAGAATAAATGCAATTATAAATACAAAGATGCCACAAATCTGCATATCAGAGGAGAGGAGAAGCTGTCTGTCATATCTGTCTGGAAAGATAAAAAAAAGAACTGTTGGGTATAGAATTGAGGAGCTGAACCGAGGTGGAGGATGGAAAGAGATTGAAACATCTTTATTATAAATTCAATATTGTATCATAGAATCTATGCGAAAAGTGTAATTAGCACTCATACTGCTTGCATGTACACATCCATTTATATATAAAGTTGAATCTAATAAAGACGATTGAAAATGTATAAAAATTCACAATAATACTATCCGTTTCAATGCACATGGTGGGGCCTATGTGTTGTTATAGGTCTGTACTGCCGTGATAATGAAACGCGTTGGGTGAAGGACAGAGACACCCGATACAACTGTGCTGTGTGAAGAGGAGATGGTGGGGGCAGAATGACAATGAATGGGGCAGGACAATGTCCCCTCTAGAAAGATAGGGAGGGTCCCCGCAATGAATATCGCAGTGATTTTGTTAATCCTGACAACAGGTTGATGGAATGCCATGTTCTGGTTCAGATAGTAGTCTAGCAGCTATATATATATAGAACTACATAGTCTGCTAAATCTCAGTCTCGGGTCATTCAGCAGATATTGTGTGGAATACAATAATAGTGCAAGGCTGATTAGTTTAATTAGTAAATAGAGATAAACGAAACTTCCAAATGACAGTTTGCAATGTTAGGTCAGTAGTCCAATTTTCATCAGACAATTTTCAAATCCTTTAATTGTTTCAAACAAAAATATTCATTTCGATGTCATGAGCCGCGGCGGCTCCGGACACCGCCGCTACTCTCTCGCCCCCGGTTTTGTCCCGGCCGTTGCCAAGGCAACAGTTGGCCACTTTCTGTGTGTAGCTCCGCGCCTCGGCATCTGGGACAGCCAGGCGCGTGCGCAAATTAGTGGCCAGCTGTCTGATTACCCCCTCCTGTGGCTGGAGCACTGTCATTGGGTCATACATATATTTAAGGCTGGAAGGGACAAGTCCTTCCTGCTAGTTATAGTCCCTGCTACCCTGCACACTACCCTGCTGTGTCTTTGCTCCCTGCTTATCATTTTGATCCTGATTATTGTTGCCGACCTTTGCCTGGATTCTGACTACGTTGATTGCTCGTGACCCTTGACCTATTGCCTGGATTCTGACGTTCTTTATTGCCTGTGACCCTGACCCCTTTGCTCGGATACTGACGCTGCCATATTGCCTGTGACCTGTTTGACCCCCGGCCTGGACCTAGGCGCCACTGTATTGCTGGCGACCCTCAAAACCGTTGCCGGAATCTTCACTCCACCTCTGCGTATTCACCAGAGCTACGTTCTCAGGGTATCAGCTCCTACTACTAGAGTACAAGACCTGGGGGGCATTAGAGTACCTGTGAGCGCATCTAGCTCTACGGGAAAAGCGGTTCCTATAGGCGAAGACCTCTGAAGCGGTTCTAGGAGCTGATACCTGGGGCTTGAGTGGTAACATTCAAATACGTTTTGAATGTACAAAAAAGTTATTATTAAGGTACATCATTTTAATTTCTTATTTGTTCTCAAAACCAACTTTTAAAATGACAAATTTGTTCCGAATTCTGAAAAATGTTTTCCATCGTGACCTTTGTGAACCGATTCAACGGCCTGGGAAACACTGATATACGAAACTCGGCAAAACATTTCGCTGGTCTCTATTGGTGAGGGAAGAGATATTTTTATTATCCTTGCTAGATAAGGATTTATTTCATGATTAATTGGTTTGTGTCCCTTAAGAGAACCAGTGTCAACACAAGCAAGAACTTCTGCTGTAAATAAAGACGAAAACATTAATTTAGTGACTTTATTGTGCTTTCTGCTGCCATACTGACTTCTCCCCTCTCCTCAAATTCTCCTGATTAATAAAAAAAACCCATAACAAACATAAAAAAATAAGTATTTGCTGGCTGAATAGTGCTATTCTAGATGCATAATTCCCAACTTTCAAGAATGGATGGAAAAAATAGGTACAATAATTGGCCTGCCATCACAACCATATCCCTGATCCACCCAGCTATGTATTTTTACCAAGTCCTCAGGTATGTAATGCCAACGGCGATATTCTGTGGCCCCAACCCAGGTGTTGGCAGACAACCATCTTAGAGATTCAGGAGGTAGGAGAGAAGTCCTCTGCACAGGGGGTGTGCGGTGGATTCCATGAGGCCACTAGTTAGTCTAGGTAAGGAGTCTTAATCCCAATCAATCGAAAGAGCCCCATTAAGAGGGGAAGGGGGTGCGCAAGATGCCTTTATAGCCACTGAGAGGGGTGAGGTACACAGGGGGATCTCCACATTTAGGGGTACCTCAAGGAGGCACCAGAGGGGAGTGGGTACGTCATAAGGAGCTACGTGGAGCAGATGATATATTGCAGGGGAAAAGATTTGCTAGCATCAGCAAGGTCATGTAAGAAGGTCTCTGGATATGTGGGATGAAAGCCCCCTTGAAAAGTGCCCCGATACCACGAGGTCCCACGCCATAGCCGAAACTGCAGAGGAGAGCAACAGTGAAGGGGGTACCACACTACATCTTGGCACCCCAAGTAAGTGTCCGTGCAGCACCAGCAGGGTGTTCACAGGTACACTCCATACTTTTATTCACCAAGATCAGCAAAAAGTAGGGATGTCATGGTATTTGTAGATCCGTGCCTCCTTAGAGCTACAGAGTAGCTACACCCTTGGTCACCAAGGCAATCAAAGTTAAAATGCATTAAATACAGCCAAATGAAACCAATTTATTTTCACAATTTTAAAGAAATATCTCTACCTTTGAAAAAGAATACTGAAAGGTAACGGCGTTCCAGTCTTAGGCCGGGCTCTTGGTATTGTTTCCTACCACTTACCATGCATAATGCCCAATTACCCTATATCAAAATAATTTTCTCCAAGCTTTATTTAGATGCTGCTTTGAACACACAAAAAAGGCACAAAGCAGCCTTGCATGTTCTGCCCACATCATGCTTTCACACACATGACTTAAGCACAGTGGCACATTGATTAGCATTTAAACATTCCTGGAAGTACATATAACACCTGGGGGTAAATGTATCAAGCTGAGAGTGTTCCGGCGGGTTTGAAAAGTGGAGATGTTGCCTATAGCAACCAATCAGATTCTAGCTGTCATTTTGTAGATTGGACTAAATAAATGATAGCTAGAATCTGATTGGTTTTTCAATCCCGCCGGAAAACTCTCAGCTTGATACATTTACCCCCTGCTGTCTGATATACTAGAATGCCTAAAACAGTGATTGGTGCCTCTTAGATCTTTTTTTATGCTGCTATCTTTCAATTACATTTTTTATTTTGTTTTTTCTTAAAACTTTGTGTTGCAGTTACACGGAGGAATAGTCTGGCAGATTCTCTGCCTGGGATATCCTGAAATATGACTTATGAATAGTTATCCCAACATGTCTATGCTGACTGAACTGGCTTCCTTCTGTGAATCACAGTATTTTAATCTGCTGAAAAGTTACATTGCCTGTGGCAAGTGGGGGTCATGCAAGTGTAATGATGAAATATTCTGGCTCCAGCCTGTATTTCTTCCAAACTATTTCATGCCTCTCTGAGCGTTATCTTCACACGGGTCGCTGAACCCATCAGAACGGCTGTATGCACCATATAATCTGTACATTGTGCTCAATGCTCAGTGATCACGATCGCCAACGTGTGTTTACGAGTCCCCCCCACAATTTGATAGCTGATGTGGTTTTTTATGTTTGCCAAATATGACATGAACTTGTCAGACATAACAAAATGCTGTCAATCGACAGCTAAACAAGACTACGCATGTTGTCAGTACATACGTGAGTACAACGTCAAAGTAAATCATTACTGTAGAGGGTTGACTTTCAGGATTGACATATACATTATAGAATGTTTAATAATGACGTTTCCAAAAGATGGTTGACAATGGGGCATTACTACGTAGTTGTGAATGAGAGTTTGTTCTCTCACCACCAGGAGCAGCACGGTGGCTAAGTGGTTAGCACTTCTGCCTTACACCACTGGGGTCATGAGTTCAATTCCCGACCATGGCCTTATCTGTGTGGAGTTTGTATGTTCTCCCCGTCTTTGCGTGGGCTTCCTCCGGGTGCTCCGGTTTCCTCCCACACTCCAAAAACATACAAGTAGGATAATTGGCTGCTGTCAAATTGACCCTAGTCTCTCTCTCTCTGACTGTGTGTATGTTAGGGAATTTAGACTGTAAGCTCCAATGAGTCAGGGACTGATGTGAATGAGTTCTCTGTACAGCACTGCAGAATTAGTGGCGCTATATAATTAAATGGTGATGATGATGATGATAAGATGGCGGGCAGGTCTTTTTCAATGTATACATATGGATACATTCAATGTATACATTCTGATGTACAGAATGGATGCAAACTATCTGTGAAATATCAGATAAACTGGAGGTAGTAACATTTGAATCCAGTGAGAGCTTTCGCCAAGAACACTTACCTGATCTACGATATGAAATGTATAGATCTCTCCTCATCCTCACATTAATGAAAATCTGTATAGATCAAATCTTGTCATTTCTTCAGTTTCACCTTCAAAGATTGAATTAATCTCATTTCCCAATTGGACACGATGCACAAGCTCTTATGATCTATTAGCTAGCAGTCAACGGTACGCTGGCGTTTCACACAATACAGTCTAGCCCACTGTGGCTGTAGGCTACCCAATGAGAGCCAATGGCCTGCTAGATGTAAGGGACCGGTCAGTGTAGGATGAATGGGAATTGGGGAATGAAGGGGGAAAAAAATGTCTGGTTGCCCCACAGGTCCACTGGGTTCTATTCTGCCATGTTATATAAGAGTAACTCCCAAATTCTTTGTAGTAAGATGAGCCAGAGATACTCTATGGAGCCTATTTAGTAAGCCGAAAACATCTGTTTCAGCGTGGTTCAGGCGTAATTTGCTGTCCTAGCTATTTAACAAAAGAAAAAATAGATATCTCTTGCATTAGACTAAGTATTGCATTATACCGCAGTCTCCTTAATTGTCAAAGCGGTCTGGGCCAATTTATCAAGCTTGACCTAGATGGCGAACGCCTTCTAAAGATGGCACTAGCCTCTCTGACCAATGGAGATAGCATTGCAGGAAAGGGATCTTCAGATCCATCTCCTGCAGGTTTTGTGCTCTCCCCTCCATTAAATAGCAAAAATCACTCTGAGCAGGCACCACCTAAGGTCGCTCACGCGCATTAAAGACTCCGGATCTGTTAATACATTGCTGGTACAGCCTATTATCGGATGTGCCATGCCGGCATGATTTTGTAATAAATGACTGTCTTATATCATTCCTCAACGTTGCTATAAGGGATGATAATTAGCAGGGGGAAATGCGGCCATTAATAAATAAGCCCCTATATTCTGTATGCCTGTTTTTTGAAAACAAGGGGTTAATGGAAACAGGGGCGGGCTGGGCAGGGGGGCAGGGGGGCATCGCCTCCCTGGGCCGCTCAGCCTAACCGCTTTTTGGGCCGTGGATGCCATATTACTTGCATATTACCGGCGGCCACATCACATGACCAGCGATGCGGCCACATCATTAATGACGCGGATGCATCACGTATCATGTGGTGCGGCCGCCTGTGCGCCCCCCCAGGCTGAAATGTGCCAGCCCGCGCCTGAATGGAAACCTGTATTAATAGAGCCATATTTGAGAGACATTGCCTTTTAGACTTATGTCATAAAAATTGTGATGGAAGTACAGACTTAAACTCCTGCCTTAACTAAACGAGGAGTGATGTCACAGCATGAAGGTATAAATTACGTACAGTGATTATGGTGGTAAAACCAGATGGTCTTAGCTTCTTACTAGAGAAATAGCATCTTTCTGATTTACAGACGACAGGTGGCTGGATAATCTGCAAAATGAATCACTTTGAAAATAGTAAAGCAATCAGTTTATTACCCCGTGTCTGTTCCTCCCAGTTCACATTCTCACCTAATGAAGCCAAGTGTTTATACGTGAATAAGTAGGACATTATCCCAATGAGTGTGCAATTTTCTTTAAGACATAAAAAGTACATCAGTAGACTGCAAGCATGGTTTACTTAAAGCATTTCAAGGAAATAAAAAGGCTTTCATATGCCAAGGACGGAGATGCAGTGATTGAGCGATCTGGAAAGAACAGCAAGAGAGAGAGGTCTAATTCAAGGACTGCTCTCCTGAGTATGAAATACTATAAAAAAGAAAGAATCTGATCATTTACAAAAGTTAAACAATGGCCCTGTGTATTTTTTCTTTTTTTTCACCAAGAATGGAAATCTCTGCAGAGACAATTAATCTGAAAGGGACATCAACATATTCACTTTCTTTGGCTTATGCAGAATGTACAATGTGAAACGAAAATGTCTGAGACCTTCAGGACCATTGAATATCAATGGAAGTTTGGTCTCATTTGTGACTGTCGTTTTTCAGAATCTGTGAAAATATCTGAATATGGGCAACGTTACAAGACTGTGAAAATACCTGGCCTGCAGCACACATTTAATGACATGTGGTTATGTTTGCACAAATGCACCTGTTTATAGAGGAAGTTCTTGGATCAGTGCATCATGGCGGTGTCTGTGCAAGGTCTGATTATACAGTAGGCTGTCTAGGCTCTAGTCTTGGGTGATAGGCTTTGGAGGGGGTGCAAGATTGTGACAGGGAGCGGTATAAACTGAAATTAATTTTAAAATACAAGAGATTGGTTGTTATACAAAGCAAAAAGAAAACATGAAAGAAAAATGTAGTAAGGTTTTAATCTTGGCGTATTCACATGTTAAAGAATGAAGACAATGAGTCATCCTTGGGTGGAGGTGGGGTGGGTAGGGGGGAGTGAAGGACGCTGGATTTTAAATTAAGGACGAGTGTGTTGTTACTTACTATGTATTAGCCTGGCGTGGAAGGCAAGAGGGCGCTACAAACATATTAGCCTAGTGTAGCCTGAACCCTTAATCAAGCCTTGCGTCTGTGGAGGATACAAAAATTAGCATCTTCAGATGGGAGGCACTGGCCGGGAATAGGCAGAGAGGGGAGTTACTTGCTGAATTCAGGAGAGCAAAATATTTAGATTCAATTGGTTAAGACAGAGCATTCATCGGGTGTGCACATGCTAACGTGGTACCGGAGAGACAGGAGGAGAGAACTTGCTGTCGACTTCTGGGGGAGTGACCATGCAAACTGTGTAATTTAAACCCCGCCCCTTTCTCTAACATACACATTTTTGGGCCAATTAAAGTGGGGGTGTGGCCAGGATAACGCAATTCTCTGTGAATCAAATCACTAAGCTGCGTCCTCACCCACTTCACTAAGGAAGCGGGCAGGGTGCAGGAGGTTGCACTACTCTACCAGTAGAACTCCCAGAAATTTGTGAGTCTCCCAGACATTCCGTGAGAGTAGGCAACTATGAAATAAGCAGTCTTTGTAATGAAAAAGAGAAAGTTAAAATTAATGACAGGGTGGTCTTTAACTAGGTAAGACCGAAGTAAGATTTTTACTCCTTCTGCTACGTACATTTTTATCTAGACAAAAGGTCCTGCAAAGGGTCATGTAAAGCGTTTATCTAACTATATATCATCTTGGCTGCATTTATCCCCTTCCTTAGTGTGTGCCATTGTTGCGATGATTCAATGCTTAAGCTCACCCGATCTGACCGTCTATTTGTATATTTTCAAAAAACAAGCGCTGTTCACTTGTCTGACAGCACTCATTGTGAAAGGATTTTTTTTCATTTTTTTTTTAATTTAGAGTGGAACAGAAATCTGATTTTATTTTGTATAATAAATGCATTGTTGTACTGAGCATATGCACCAACAATTGATACGCACAAGTATATAGTTGTTGGGGGGGGGGGGGAGTTTAACTCAAAAGGATTTTTACTCAATTTTACAGAGAAAAATGTATATACAAACAATCACATTTCAAATGACAGGTAAAAGCATCAGGCATCAAACAGCAAATCAAAAAGACAAAGACAAGGTTAGCCCACAGGAGAGAAGCAATGGGGAACCATCACCAGGAGCTACATCGGAAAGGGAGTCAATGGAGGAATCTGGTTGTGGTAGTTCAAAACGAGGAGACAGAAGTCCTAAAGGGACGAGGTCACAGCCAAATGAGTAACATAATAGTCAGACCAGTAAACCACTTCATCAGATGGGAAGATGCTGAAGTAGAATACTTGAAGCCAATAGTTTCCATCAAATAACTATGCCCGTTCATTCTATAATTTTGGAGAGAGGTGGGAAAGCTTGGTGGTTTTTTTTTGACTCCCCGGGAGATCCAAAGATCCTGGCGCAGGCCGGTATTAAATGCCACCGCAAAAAGGGAGAGATGGGAGGACGGAGTGGAAAAGTCCTGAACCACTCTTACCAACTTATTCCAACTAGCTAATAAGTCTTTGACGCTAGGCAAAATGGCTACTGTGGCCGGTCTAGACCACCCTTCCAACCAGAGCAGATGTTCCATCAGGAGTGGGGAAACTATATCGGCTTCAATGGAAACCCATGGTTTGTGAGGATGATGAGCTGTCCAGTCCTTAAGCTGATCAAGCCTCGCGGCTTGATTCCAGGTCAGGGGCAGCAAGGCCACCTCTTAACTTAGGGCGAAATAGATGTGACCCTCCAAACAAATCGCAAGGCACTCGCATAAAGCTTATTGATTATTTTGTGGGGAACTAAAGCGGGAATGGATCTGAACAAGTATAGGATTTTTGGTAAAATCATCATTTTGAGCGCAGCTATCCTACCGAGACACAAGACCTCAAATTCCGCCCATGAAGTAGTAAGGGCTGTAAAGTGGTGTAGAAGTTGGATGTAATTACATTTTATGAGTTCCTTAGGATGAGCGTGAATATAGATTCCCAAGTATTTAAGTGACGAGGCGCACAAGTGAAATTCGTAAGTTGTCTGGAGGGAGAGAATCCTATCTTGCGAAAGTCCCACTCCCATAGCTTCTGACTTGGTAGAGCTGATGATGTAATAGGAAGCCTCATAGTATGCACAGAGAACTTCCTGTAAGGCAGGCAAAGAGGTCTCAGGCTTGGTCAGGAATAGAAGGACGTCATCCGTGAATAAGAAGATCTTATGATGTATATCTTCAATTCTGGAGCGGTTGATAGCAGCGTTGCCCGGATCCGTTCCACTAAGGGTTCTATTGCCAATGCGAAGATTTTTTATAATAGAATATAGATCAAAATCACTAGGCTTAAAAGCATATTTAAAGGCAGTATAAAAAAACTAGGATCTAACTCAACATATTGGGAGAGATTTTGAAAAAGTTTTCTAGATGTAACTTTGTAGAAAGGGTGATGTCAAGAGCATCCAATCACATTCTGTCATTTTTCTAGTACAATATTGAAAAGGAAGCAAATGTCGGTAGGACAGCTTTCATAAATGTCTCCACAGAAAGACTATAGTTTACTTCATACTGTGCAATTAATAGAGAAGGGTCAGATTAAGCAGGAATTGTAGCAGTGTAAAAATAAAGCTGGTCCCTACATGTGAAACTTTGGGCAAAGGAATACAATTTCTGCTTGAACACACCATCATCTAGAAGATCCTTGCTTGACATCTTAAAAACATTTTAAAACACCAATATAGATTCATGTTTTAACTAGAGATGAGCCCTTTGGATTTGGAAAAATCTGACAGATTCGAATTTTGGGAACTGAGTCGAACCGACTCATGTCTCGGTAACTCGCGCCAAGTTCGGATCAGAAAACGAGGCAAAACATAGTTTCCAGAAAAAATGTCGGAGCTTGCGAGTATTGGATCGATATCTTCTCTATGCCTAGAAGATTTGTAAGGTAACAGTTCCCGCTTTCCCTATCTCATTGGGTGTTGAACTGGTTTGGTAGTAGCTACAAGTAGCTCCAACGTCAAGTAGCATTACTCCTCTTATCAATCATGGATCAATCTGCAAGTCAGGAGCATCCCAGTAACAATATTGGCAGTAGTAGTACTTTTTCAACCTCTACTAGTAAAAAAGGTGATGTTGGAAAAAAGTGTAAGAAAGTGTGTTCCAAATCCAAACACTGTTTGTCAATCTCATAGAAAACTTCAGCTCTTGATATAAGTATTAAGGGAAAGGTCCCTAATGAATGTGGTGACTTGTATAAAAAAAAAGGAAAATAGCTAACATTCCCTATACCACCCACAGTGGCAAGAAGAAGCTCAGACCATCCCCACTCTTTGCTAGTAGAGATCCTGTTACACGTACTAAAATGCCCATTGCAAAAGAGAGTGCCCAATACGGTCATGCATCTTCTGTAGCTTCCCATGCACCACCTTCTCACTGTGAGTGTAGGTCTGTTACCTCCAAAAAAGCCACATCAGTGCATGAAACGAACACTGAGGCTGAAGAACAACCTGGGCACTTCCAGAATCCTGAGATGAGTCTAAGGGTGTCAATGAGAGCTATGTAGGAGTCTGAGGTTTCAGATTCTGACACTGCAATTATAGAGCATCCTCCTTCCAAGTTGTCTTAACCATTTGGAAATGTGAGGATGAGTAGTAATGATGATGGTTTAGACATAAAAATTGAGTATGCTACTTTGGAACTTGCATATGAGCCACAGGACGAGGGGGATTTTTGTGGATCTGAAAATTATGACTGTTGTACTTGAACAAGATAATGAGAATGAAGATGATGAGCTTGACAAGGTCACAACCCCTTGAGATGTTTGAGCAGGTATAGGGCCATGAAGGACCGGTGGATAGTGTTTGCCGGACCAGAGAGTTTAAGAAGAGTGACCTGGGGCACCGAAAGTCTTCTAGCTTCACAGTCTAAGATGAAGACTATGTGTTGTCATTGAAATAACATGGACATCATCAGGGCCACCGAGAGGGGGGGGGTTACGAATTACCCGGGCCCAGGAATGACAGGGGGCCCGAGCCGGGCCCTCGCGCCGCCGATTTTTTTTTTTATTATTGATTTTTTTTTCAAAACTTTTTTTTCAGCAGGGGTGGGGGGGGGCTCAGTCTTGGTGGGGGGAGCAGGGTAGTTAAAAAAACAAACAAACCATACTCACGTGATTGCGGCACCGACTTCCCTCCTCTATGCTGCTCTGTGCTCCATTGCTCCAGACTGACTGAATGAATGCCGGGTGTGACATCATCATGTCACGCCCAGCATTCAGTCAGTCTGGAGCAATGGAGCACGGAGCAGCAGAGAAGACAAGAAAGAAGAGAGAAGTAAAGGTAAGTGAAGGGAGGAAAAACGAGGGGGGGGCAGCATGACACAGAGGGGTTAAAGAAAGGAGAAACAATAGCAGCATGGCACAGAGGGGTTAAAAAATGAGGGACAAGCGGCATGGCACCGAGGGGTTAAAGAAAAGAGGGACAAGACAAGCAGCATGGCACAGGGGGTTAAAGAAAGGAAGGAGAAATGCAGAGAGGCACAGGGGTTAAAGAAAGGAGGGACAATAGCAGCATGGCACAGGGGGTTAAAAAAAGGAAGGAGAAATGCAAAATGCAGATAGGCACAGGGGTTAAAGAAAAGAGGGACAAGCAGCATGGCACAGGGGGTTAAAGAAAGGAGGGACAATAGCAGCATGGCACAGGGGGTTAAAGAAAAGAGGGACAAGCAGCATGGCACAGAGGGGTTAAAAATGAGGGACAAGCAGCATAGCACGGGCTTAAAGAAAGGAAGGAGAAACTCAGAGGGGCACAGGGGGTTAAAGAAAAGAGGGACAAGCAGCATGGCACAGGGGGTTAAAAAAAATGGGACAAGCAGCATGGCACAGGGGGTTAAAGAAAAGAGGGACAAGACAAGCAGCATGGCACAGGGGGTTAAAGAAAGGAAGGAGAAATGCAGAGAGGCACAGGGGGTTAAAGAAAGGAGGGACAATAGCAGCATGGCACAGGGGGTTAAAGAAAAGAGGGACAAGCAGCATGGCACAGGGGGTTAAAGAAAGGAGGGACAAGCAGCATGGCACAGGGGGTTAAAGAAAGGAGGGACAAGCAGCATGGCACAGAGGGGTTAAAAAACGAGGGACAAGCAGCATGGTACGGGGTTAAAGAAAGGAAGGAGAAACTCAGAGAGGCACAGGGGGTTAAAGAAAAGAGGGACAAGCAGCATGGCACAGGGGGTTAAAAAAAAAGAGGGACAAACAGCATGGCACAGGGGGTTAAAGAAAAGAGGGACAAAAGCAGCATTGCACAGGGGGTTAAAGAAAAGAGGGACAAGCAGCATGGTACAGGGGGTTAAAGAAAGGGGCAAAGGCAGCATGGAGGGCGCAGTGTCATCATAAGGGGGCATAGCGTGGTGATGATAATGGGGCACAGTAATGTGTGTGTGATGGCACAGAGCTTTTGGCAATGTAGTGTGTGTGAGGTAGATGGTGGCTAATTAATGGGTGCTATTTTGTTTGTGGGGTAATGGGAATACTATTTTAATGTTGGGGCTGGAGGAAGGCTTAATTATTAATCATGGATGTTATTGATTTAACGGTGGGGCTGACTGTAATTTTCTAAATGTAGCCATTTTTTTTCCCAAATAGGTCCTCCAACACTCCAGGATCCGGACAAGCCGCAACTAAAGAAACCAGCAGCCACATGTGGTAAAAGTGAGAAGAACAGGTAGGACAGAGCGGCATAGTGTGTGAAATGTTGTGATTCTAGTAGGCACAATGGCAATGTTTGGTGAGTGTTTGGTGAGCCCAGGGGGCGCAGGCCAAGAGTGAACTCTTTCTGTACACACTGCATTCTTCCTATAATACACAAGGGTGCTAGATGTCCTGAAAGTCAGGAGTGCTTGAACAAATGTCACGCTCCGGGGAATTCAGGACCTAGTAATTTTATTGTGCTAGCCACGCCCCAATGGCGCATTGCCACGCCCCCAATTGTGTGACCATACCCATGAAAAATTTTGCGGCGCCGTAGGCCAGCGCAAAATTTTTTTGCTTACTCAACTACAAGGGGGGGCCCCATGAATTTGTTGTACCGGGGCCCTGAATTCCTCTTGGCAGCCCTGGACATCATCTCTACACAGCTGTGAGTTATATTTCACAAATAATATCTACTCTTTTGGTTTATATAACGTCTTGCTCTCAGATCTCTTTCTGAACAGTTCGTATTTGCTGTATGTATTTAGGAGATTCCTCATATGTGAGATTTCAGTGTTCTTGAATTCAGAGCATATATTGCTCACTTAGTGATTGCTGCATCATTTATGTCCCCTACAAATGCAATTTTAGTCCTCGTATTTACATGAATTTGTTATGAGGTATTTTTATTGATTTTGTAGATGATTTCTAATACATTTGTATTAGCTTTTCATAGCTAGGAGCCCACTGTGTGTTTATTTCCCTTGCCATTTTCATCCTACTATATTATTTATTTTCCAATATTTTCCTCTTTGTATGTTACCTTGCGCTAATTGTGTTCGATTTTGTTTGGTATTATATTGAGGGAGGTGGCACTTCTCTTTTGTAAGGAGCTGACTTGTAACATCTAAGGATATAGTGACTTTTTATATATTAAAGTGCCTAGGATTTTTCTGTTTGTGGTTCACTAGGGAACATTACCTCATGAATATTGCCCAGACAGTACCTTAGTGATATTGCTGGTTCCTAATGGATAAATAAGCTGGCTCACAGCACAAAATGGCTGCCTCTGCTGTGTGTATAATACATTTTAAGTTTTAGCAGTGTAAATTTTCTTTAACTCTATTATGCTTAAAAATATTTTGGACAAGGCCAGGTGGTAAACCTGGTCTAGCAGTTAAATCAAACGGTGTCTAATGTGTTTTTCTGGTACTATCTATTTCTATTTTTATTCCCACCCTTTGATTTTTAAGCATTTGCAATAAAAATGTATTGACCTTAAAGTGGATCAGGCCTGTACTCAAACTTCCCGACATTTCAAATAAGCCCCTCCCATAAACCACTCCCACTTCATCCTAAACCACTCCCACATCTTCCTACTGATTTGTGAGGCCCATAACTAGTTCAGCCTACAAAATAACCGCATACACTGTGTATAACTAACAGGTACACTTTTAAATCAAACTATACCTTGGATTTCTGAAGATTTTCATTCAGTGCCATAAGATCATCAATTTCCCCGTTCATTGTCTGTTTTTCTTTCTCCAGTTTTTGATGGACTCTCTGCATGTTCTCGTGTTGTTCTGTGGCCTCCACCAGAGAGGCGCCATGCTTCTTCCTGAGGGCTGCCACAGTGGCCTCTGATTGGAGGACGGTTTCCTCCAGCTCTTGACGCAAACGTGTCAATTCGTACTCGCGCTTCTTGTTGATCTCGACCTACACAAAGAAAATATTTAATGAATCCATAGTTGATGAGGTTGGAAAAAGACACCAGTCCATCAAGTTCAACCTATTTTGGATCTCCTGCGATCCTGCACTTATATTTGAAATTGATCCAGAGTAAGCAACCGCCAATCTGTTTCAATTGTGAAACAGACCCAATATTGCAGTCTTATTTTTACCCTATATCCACTAATATCCCTCATTTTAGTTAACGAACGGTCGATTCACTTTTCCGCTAAAAATTTGTCTAACCCTTTCTTAAACATATCTATTGAATCTGCCATCACAACCTTCCCTGGCAATGAATTCCATATCTTGACTGCCCTTACTGTAAAGAACCCCTTCCTTTGCTGGTTGTGAAACTTCCTCTCCTCTAACCTTAGGGGGTGACCACGCGTCCTGTGTATAGTCCTTGGGGTAAAAAGTTCCCATGAAAGTTCTCTGTATTAATGTATTTGTACATAGTAATCATATCTTCTCATAGATGCCTCTTTTCTAAAGTAAACATGCCTAAACTGGATAACCTTTCCTCATAACTTAATGACTCCATACCCTTTATCAATTTTGGCGCCCTACTCTGAGCCCTTTCTAGTTCTAAATTATCTTTTTTATAGAGTGGTGCCCAGAACTGTACTGCAGATTCAAGATGAGGTCTTACCAACGATTTATACAATGGCAAAATTACACCGTAATCCCCTGCTCTGGATAAATGTTTTTCTGCTCATCTTTGTATATTTGACCCAGATATTGCTCAGCCTATGGCGGCTTCTAACTGTTGGAGCTAGCGCCTAATATTTGGACATATTTCTAGAAACTTGTTCATACCGTAAGTACTTCTAGAGCCTGACCTTACGGCAGTTTACTGAACTAGAGCTGAACCAGGAAGCTGCGAGGGTACATATTAATCACATGAGCAGCTATTTCAGGCTAGTTTTGCAAATTAAAGTCTACCTGCTTAAAAAAAAAATCACAGACAAGAGGAGATATATATTTATTACAACTGCATACCATCCGAGCCCACATACAGACAGAAAAACTTAATGAAACTGAAACTTTACTGTCTGCCATAAAACTACTCTACTTGACACTCTTAATGCTATATAATAAAATATTAATAGGGTTCTCACTAATCAATCAGCACTTTAATAAAGTTTAAGTGGTGTTGGAGATTTTATTAAAGTAAATCTCTTATACGACTCCAATAAGCCTATTATTGCTTTTGAAATGGTCATCCGTGGTACTGGATTTTTCATATACCTCATATAATATATTTTACACTATAAAAATATGTAATTAAATATGTAATTAAACAACTATTAACCTGCAATGTGTAACCTGCAGTTTATGGCTGCCAGGGCTAGCTGGTACCAGTAGTACCACAGTAAAAAATGATTTTTTTAAATAAACATTTACTACACTAACGCAGGAGTCCTAATGTTATCAGCATGGGGCTGCTTTTTATAGGGTTGGAGGTTCTAATTTTTTTGCAGGCCTTATTCCGCTAGCGAATTCCTGTGCTGAACAGGCTAGGGTTGTGTGACATTATGAGAGTCCCAATGCAGGTTTCCTTGCTACAGTGTAGCCCAGCTGTCATAGCCTAGCGCTGGTGGTGTTTTTTTTTTCGGGAGGACCCCACTTTGTTTGTCCCCCTGAAACTGCTGCACAAATCTTGTATCAGGGGTCAAGCACCTGCAACCGATATGACTCCTGACATGCGTATCTGCTGGTGCTACACCTTTTCAATCTGCCTCAATGACATTAACATTCCTTGCTGTTCTTGGGCTACACTCGCACAACCCTTGCCTCCACTGCTCCTCTAAGCCTAAGGAGTCGCAATGGGAAGATGCATCCAAATCTGTACAGGGATGTATGCATATGTTTTTTTGTGCGCAGTATGGAAATGCATATTTTAGCCAAAAAAAGATCTCACGTCCAACTCTACACAAATCCCTGTATTGGTAAATATGCCTGTTTGGAATTAATTTATTGAAACTGATTGTGTGCTTTGTCAGGGATTTGTTCAGTTTGTAAGTATTACACTACATTAAAATATCTTCAGGTCTAGCTTTATAGTAGTTGGTTCGTTAGACATGATACCACTAAAATTCTCTCAGCACAAACGCAATGGAACTGGTTACTCGTGAACTTTAAAAGCCTTGACATTAAAAGGAGGTGCCGGTAAAAAAAAACGCTGCGGCCAATTGTATTCCCCCCAAAAAAGATCCTCAGCCCAGTAAATTGTAACAATGTAAGATAAATGTAACATTAGTTTAACATAGTAAGTATATATAGTATACTGTACATATATTTATTTTAAGACTGAGTTAGTTGCAGAAGGTGGATATTTAATAAATAATATTTGCAGTAATACCTGAGAGGCAGCTGATCCTCCAATCTCCTCAAATCGGTCATGGAGGTCATCAAGCTCCCGGGCTAGATCAGCCCTCTGTTTTTCCACCTGCAATAGAGCATTTCCTATATGTAATATAATAATTTGAAAACACAGGATGAGATTAATCAGCCGATATAGGGCATAGTTTCAGCGAAGTGCAAACTAATGTAAGCATGGAGCAGCCAGATGTATATCCAGTGCAGCCACACACTTGTGTGTCCAAATGTGATAGAACAGTCTGAGTATTTAACTGAATGCACAGGTCCAATCAGCCTCAATTAGTGATCCAAATAATCCAAATTAGTTCTACGACTGATATGGTTAAACCTTTAGCACCTTTAATATCTTGATGAAGTTACTTTATAGTACCAAACATTGATCTATTTAAATCATAAACCAATAAATATGTACATATATTTATATTTATAAGGTTATGTAGAGCCACAAGTGTGCAGTATAAATTGTGCCCCCATTATGAAATAATAACCTTTGCCCCCGGAAATAGTAGTAATATTAAATCCTGCAGTTTGGACTTCAAAACTTCCAGCAATGTGTCCAAAATTAGTGAATTTCATACTAAAGCCAGCCTGGCCAATCTGTGGCTCTCCAGGTGATGTGAAACTACAATTCCCAGCATATATTGCTAGCTATTGGCTGGCAATCTGCTGGTAGGTCTTACTGGGGCTTGTAGTTTCACCACACCTGAAGCGCCAGAGGTTGTCCAGGATTGCCCTAGGGATTTTCACAGTGAAGTTAGGCAAGCCAGGTGGTGATGTCATAGTGGATCCATTGGTCAGCTGATTTATAGGGAAAAGAACAGACCATTACAGTAGATGAAAAGAGTTTAACAACTCTGTAAATTTCCTAGCACCCATTATCTGGTTGCACTATTGCAGAAGCTTTACAGTGCACTGCGTACATACTGTGTCACCAATCTCTGACCAGTTAAAGAAACTAACCACTCACAATTATTTGTTTTAATGTTTGGAGCACAACGGGATGTATATGCTAAACATTCCATCATTGGCTTCTCTCATTAACACAGCAGATGAGAGGACAACCAGTGAATGAAAACTACAAATAACTTGTCCCGTTTTAAATTTTCAATAAAGGGCTTCCTACCACCCAAACCACTCCATGTACCTGCTTTATCCCTAAACTCACAGCACTCATCGAGCAGCTTTAATACCGAAAATGCCACCTGAGTTGCCCCTACCCTACTGTTACCCTCCAAGCTCCAGTTAAAACACACTTCCCCTCGTCAGTTCCTATCCTGCCCCCCACTCTTCTAATAAAATTATACTTGCCAACTCTCCCGGAACGTCCGGGAGACTCCCGCATTTCGTGTGAGTCTCCCGGACACCCGGGAGAGTGTGGCAATCTCCCTGATCTGCCCACTTCCTAGTGAGGTGGGCAGAATTCGGTTCAAACGCTGCGATTCACCGGGAATCGCAGCGTTTGGCACCGCCCCCACAGTAAAATGACACAATTATCATCATTACATCACGGGGCGGGGCTAAAATGATGCACGTTTTGGGGCCCCGCCCCCTACACGCTCACCTCCTACTGGCAGCTCCCGGAAGAAAAATATTAAATGTTGGCAAGTATGAATAAAATCACTATAGGAGGAAGCACAAGGTGACAAAGGCATCACTGAGCGCTTCCTCCTTCAGTGAATTATGAAGATCTACCAATGGCTCAGGGAACCCCACAATATATTTAGATATGCCGGCGTTACCCCCTTGATTTGAAAGGAAGGATATCATATATTATTAATTATTGGAATTCAAAATTTTATTGAATCTATTCAAAATTTCTTTGAAAGCTTCAACTTCAAAACTTCAGGTTTTGGAGAAATGATGTGTGCTTCATTTTTGATGCGAGAGCATCAATATTGGGGCATTTTGATGTCAGAGCAATTTGAATACAGTCTTCAGCGTCCAATCTATTACTCTGCTTTGTTTTTATGTTCGTTAGAGTGGAAAATCCTTGTTCGCAGAGGTAGGTTGTTGCAAAAGGCAGAAACTTTTTGACTGCATCCTCATGTGCAATTTTGATGCCTTTGCAGCTGTTGACATCCAAAAATATGACAGATCTGCTTTGTTTTCAAATGTAATACGTGCTTCATTATTGCATCCAAGCTCAAGAAGTGCCTCTGCCAACCCTTGAGGCTCTTCTGGTACAACAGCAATTTCACATTTAAAGGGGTCTACAATCCAACTGACAGCATGTGAATCGGCAGCATTACCCCCAGGAATTTCATTTTTACCCCATTTGGGGTAATTTACCAGTGTTCCCTGACCACTGACTTAGAGAGTAGGCAGGAAGCATGATTCCTCTACTGTCAGATCTACAGGATCTGTCCATGTATGGTCACCTAATGTCTCACGTTTCTAAAACCAGTACATGAAAACTATCTTCAGTCTCATCATTCAATTGTAAAACATTCCCAAATCATGATGGCCATCACATGTTCCAGATTATGTGAGCCATTATCATATTTAGTAAATGATTTACTACATAGAAACTGGTTATTTGTTTGAAACCTGAAACAATTTCGCTAAACCCCTAGTTGCAGTTTAAATACTGAGAACATGAACTGTTCTAGTGGAGAGGAATTAGACACCCACAGAGATGTGACAGTAAATCTATATTACCTTCTCTCACGCTATGGGTCATATCTATCAAGGGAATGCTGGGGTATGTTGGGGTGAAATGAGTTCTCTTTATTTATTAACAGAAAACCATTATATTGATTAATAAGAAACATTTTCAGACATATAGCCACCCCATTATAATCCTTCTGCATACGGTATTTGCTGTAGGTGTACACTGAAGTTAAGAAACACTGTATATAAATGTACATGATGGTGCATTGGTGGAAAAAATACTGCATTAAACATCCGTGCTTTGTCTGTGGTTTTACGCCATTAGCATAGGGATAAGTTACAGCTACTTCAAGCTGAATTTGTGCTCCAATCACTGCGCACCTATGAGCAAAATTCAATCAATTAATATTTAGTTGGACCATAATCTCTATACTAAATAATAAATGTAAGTTATGTCAATATATGCAAATATTTTGAGCACCACAGGGGGATTGCAGCCAATGTGGGAACATCGGGTTCTGGAAAGATACATTGTATAACATTTACCATCAAGTGCTAACAAGAGGGGGTGGAGGCTTGAAAAATAGTATTCATACTATAGAGCTCTGCTCGTGCTTGGTGTCTTGTTATGCATTTGACGTTGATACTGTGTATAACTATTTAATAGGAATGAGAATGGGGGGGCTGTGCCGGTGGTGAATATTATACATTACTTGATATCTTCTGATTAACCATAACATCCCTGTGTTGGTGTTTTGCGTATACAATTGAGATATTCATAGTATATCAAGTTCCATTATCATAATGTTTTTGCCTCCAAGTATACACAAAGTACAGCCCATTGTATTGTATTTATATGCATGAATTTATCTCTCTAACATGGAGTTATAGGAGTTGGTTCTAGCTTCTTGTATTTATAGCTCTAATGTTCTGTATGTAAAGTAAGGTTTGAATGAAGAAGCATTACATGAACAGACTGATAGACCTTCTTTATTCTCACTTACATCTAGATCACTGGAAATTGAAATTTGCCTCCATAATGAAATATGTAAATGAAATAAATATCATTTTCTAAGGTGGATGAATTATTTCTGCCCTTCAGAGTGCCAGTGTGAAATGTACGTTTAATTAAGACACAGTTGTGTATGTAAAAGTAATGAATTTAAGGTGGTGACTTGAAACACGTACTGTAGTTCTTTGATCCCCTGAGCAATACAAATCACTTTGCTAGTAGGCTCGCAGTTTATTTATCATGGGAAGGGAGAGAGCGGATCCGTTGCCAACACACAATAACACTGGAGAAGAGGAGCCTTTTAATTAAAAATTGACATTCATCAGGTTTAGCTGATGATTAAGGAGTCCCTCTGTGCTTTGGGGAACTGCTTCAAACCCTGGCACCCAGTGATTGCCTCTAGTGGGCTCCAGGAAGCTTCCTGAGCAGCCCCCCGTTACCTGCTACAGGAAATGGCTGTATCATATACACTGATCAGCCACAACATTAAAACCACCTGCTTAATATTGTGTAGGTCCCCCTCATGTTGCCAAAATAGCTCTGACCCATCGAGACATAGACTCTACAAGACCTCTGAAGGTGTCCTGTGGTATCTGGCACCAAGACGTTAGCAACAGATCCTGTAAGTTGCGAGGTGGGACCTCCATGGCTCAGACTTGTTTTTCCAGCATATCCCACAGATGCTCGATCGGATTGAGATCTGAGGAATTTGGAGCCAAGACCATTTTTGCAGTGTGGCAGGGAACATTATCCTGCTGAAAGAGATCGCTACCATCAGGGAATACCGTTAAAAGGCTTACGGCTGATATCTTGACTTCCTTTACCTTCTTACTCTTATTTAACTATCACCTTTAATAACAGCACGAGACCTGTGTGTGACAAATTTACATTATTTATTTTAATATGGTGTTGGAGAATAGAGCAGTCAGTCCGACGTCTGCCAGGCAAAACCCAACTGTCCCAGCATTAACCATTGGGACCTCATCAACTGGGGGACAACCAATTAACCCCTGGGTTCAAGTGGGGGACCAACCAATCACACCCTGGGTGCACATATCTACCTTAGCGGGACACCGCATCCTGGTTTTACACAACCCGCCCATCCTCTGGGCTAGACGGAAAGCAACCACAGGGCAACCCACAGTGTTGGTACCTGTACCGAGACTACAGCCGATTCACTCGAAGAGAGGCGGGTTCATCGTGCCCAATACCGTAAATGTGCGCCCAAACCACTGGCCGACGACCGTACTGCGCATTCCGGCCACTCTCCATCCAGGCTCACGGACAGTCCTGTCAGCCGCCAATAACTGAACCCAATCCTGATCAGCATCCATTTGTTTCTTCATGCTCCCAAGAACCAACAACCAGGGAGGGTGGGTGGGTAACGTCCAGAACTGCAGAGACTGTTTACTCTCCGCCCATCCCACTTATAGCCTCTGTCTCCCCCTCTCCTATGACACCAGATGGGCGTAATCAAATAGTTAACTATTAAACTCCAGAGAATAATCCAGTTAAAGATACGGCCAAAGCCTTTAAATTGCCTTCGGTCTCATTCAATCCCTCAGTTCTTATTCCATGAAGGGGTGTACCTGGTCTGCAACAATGTATAGGTCAGTGTTGGCTAATCTGCGACACTCCAGGTGTTGTGAAACTACCAGTCCCAGCATACCCTTCCAGCAATAAGCTGCTATATATATTGGCAAAGCATGCTGGGACTTGTAGTTTCACAACACCTGGAGTGTCACAGGTTAGCCAACACTGGTATAGGTTGGTGGTACATGTCAAAGTAACATCCACATGAATGCCAGGACCCAAGGTTTCCCAACAGAACATTGCCCAGATCATCACACTGCCTCCGCCGTCTTGCCTTCTTCCCGTAGTGCACCCTGGTGACATGCACTCGGCCCTCCACATGATGTAAAAGAAAAAGTGATACATCAGACCAGGCCATAACAGATGGGGCAGATATAAATGGTATTATAATTTCACAAACCAAGGATAACATTTGACAACAAAGGGGATTTAAGAAGATGAACAGCAAATAATCAGTCATTACAGCTTCTAACTACAACGGCTTCCCTTGAGTATATTTTATAAACATTCAAAAGGCGGTAAACTGTTTTAAGCATTGCTCACAGTGATCATTATCAGTATAACACAAACCCACATCAAAATTGTATTTTAATGGGCACATCTCAGCAGGTAAATGATCTATAAATTGAAATTGCTGAATACGAAAGTTAATGAGCATGACTGCGCCAAACTGGAATCGTGTTATTAGAATCTTAAATGGCACTGTCATTATAAATTCACGTTTGCTTACCATAGTAAGCCATAAACCGTTCATGTACTAAGATGTATTTAAAGCTGACGCTCTCCCAACATTGCTTTCATTATTATTTTTACTGGAAAAAAAATAGCTGGTTGGTAAATACAAGTAGCGAAAAAATGAAAAAAAAATAAAATAAAAGTAAATAAAATAGGCATAAAGCAAGTTATATGCTGCTCCATTAACAGTATTGCCCCAGGCAACTGCCCAACCTGCCAGTCTGGCAAAGACAGCCCTATACACTTGGAGAAGTGACAATGTGAGGTATTTTGGCAACTAAGATTTCAAACCATGACATCCCTGTAGTCTTCCACACAAACATGAGCTTCCATGTGATTTGCTGGCCTAAAACCCATCTCATTGGCCATTTAAGAATTCAGTGTGCCTGTATTATTAAGGCAAGCAAAGCAAAAAAAAGAGTAAATTTGCACCTTGGCCAAACCATGTTGCATTGGAGGGAGAGGTAAACTAGATGTTGGACTGTTTTACTAAATGACATTATCAAAACACAATTATCACTGCCTTTCATGTTTAATGTTTGTTTGTTAACGTGCTGATGGCTATATTAAGCTGACAGGCCATTAAATAGTGCTTTCATGGGGTGTTCGCTTTGTATTATTTTAGTTAGTGCAATTATTCAGGTCATGTGAAGAAAATTCAAAGACAGTCTTAAAGGGGGGCCACAACAGAACTGTGACGACTGACTGAACTTTGAAAGGGACATGAACCTCAAAAATTCTGTGCATATGTGTGCTAGCACAGGCAGATATATATGGTAGGCATAATTTCATGTTATCTGTCTGTGAGGCTCTGAACAGTATTAGGGAGTTGTGCCTGCCACCTCTTTGCCTGCTCTCTGACATATTTTCCGACCTGTGTGGTCCTGACCACACCCAGGAAATACCTCAAAACCTCTGGAATCGGGATCGGGGCGTGGCCTTATCCAATGGGGGTGTGGTTATGTCACAGTGGGGTGTGGCCACACACAATGGGTGCTTGCCAGCACTTTTGAAGTGCTAGGCTGCCCTGTACTCCCCTCCCCTCCAAACACCATTCATTGCAGTGTACACCAGCGCGTGCTACATCCATTCATCATGCAGAGCAGCAATGGAAGAGCATACTTGCCAACTCTCCCGGAATGTCCGGGAGACTCCCGAAATTCGGGTAGGTCTCCCGGACCCCTGGGAGAGCAGGCAACTATCCCGCATATGGCAACTTGCTTCTCAAAATGACGCGATTCCCAATGAATCACGTCATTTTGACCCCGCCCCGAGACATAAACGGCCTTTTGTCACAGGGCCAAAATGACGCGATTCGCCTCGCCCCCCTCTTGCCCAGGATCTCCCGGAATTAAGTTTCAAAAAATTGGCAAGTATGTGGAAGAGACCTACCTCCCCAAACGATCAGGATGGCGGGACATAGCCCTCAATTCGGAACAGTTGGGAAGTATGAACAGGATAATGGCATACCTCTATGATAGCTACTGTATTGTAAGAGGATTATCACAACTCAATAACATAAGAGAAATGGATTATGTTGCAGAGAAGGCAAATAATGCAACTGTACCTAATGGTGAGCTCTACAAACAGACTTACTAGCACCATCAAAGAAACTAGGTAAAATTGTATGAAAAGAATATTTTTATGCTGCTATTCATTCATATTTATACAGACAAACACAAAGAAAAAGAAAAAAGGTCCCTTTAACTTAACAGCCAGTTCTGTCATGAAACTCTGCTGTAATTTTGCTGTGTTCAAAAGTTATTACATTGTGCAAAGTGCACTTCTCCTCAAATGTGTGACTGGAAAGTGTTCTTTTAAAACGATATCATATTTGCCTACTTTCGGCAAGTGTAGTCCGGGAGAGGGGCGTGACCAGAGGGTGAGAGGGGGTGGGGCATGGCCAAACACATCATTTTGACCCCGCCCCCATGTCAGGAATACCATTTTGTCGCGGGGGCGGGGCCAAAATAACGCGATTCACTGCAAATGGCGTTGTTTAGGCTTGGCAGTTGCGGGATGCGGGAGACTTGCCTGCTCTCCCGGGATTCTGTGAGACCGGCACGAATTTTGGGAGCCTCCCGGACATTCCGGGAGAGTTGGCAAGTATGAACTATATGATAATAACCAATCTCCACCATCTTAAAGGTGGTAGAAAAAAGTAATTTTTGTGCTGGTAGTAGACACCTGTGCACCATCCCACAATGTAAGGAGCTCCCTCTAAATACGTCTTCTCCAACCCATTAGCTCATTCAAATAGTCTCATCTGTAAAATAAAATCTCGATTTTGCATGTGAATCAGTGGAGGAAGTGGGCTGGTATTCCATGCCGCCATTTCTCCTGCTGCTTTGATTGTACAACTATCAAATTCCATTCACTAACATTTTTAATCACTAACATTTTCAACACCATCATTGATGTGGAAGCAAAAATATATAAACACTCATATTCCTTATTTGCACACAGTAAGGATAGTTTCCTATCTGCCCAACAGAAACTTTTGCACCCCACCCCCAAGTGAAGCATCTAGGCCGGGCTTGGCTAACCTGTGGCACTCCAGGTGTTGTGAAACGAAACTACAAGCCCCAGCATGCTTTGCACATATTTAGCAGCTTTTTGCTAGAAGGGTATACTGGGACTTGTAGTTTCACAACACCTGGAGTGCCACAGGTTAGCCAAGCCTGATCTAGGCACTCAAACCCATGTGCTTACCTCATACTTACCAACTTTTAAAGCCAGCCGTCCGGGAGGGGGTCCGTCGAGGGGGCGTGGCCATGCGGGGATGTGCCGTTAGGCTCCGCCCCTGTCAATCATGAGAAATTATGGCCAATCGCAGCAGGGGGCGGGACCACGATGCCGCGGTTAGCCCCGCCCCCGCCATCTACAACAACGGGGAGACGCTGGATCCGGGATTTTTGCCTGCTTTCTCGGGAGTCCGGGAGAACTGAGAAAAATTCGGGAGTCTCCCGGACATTACGGGAGAGTAGGCAACTATGGCTTACCTATAAAAACTAGTACATTTGTGTAAATGTGGGCACATTATATCACAAAACTGTGTTTGCACTGCTCCTCAGCACAGTAATAAATGTGCCTTATTGTTTACATAAGTGAGCAAAGTGTTTTACCATTTTAAAAAAAATACGAACACTAGGTGGCACTGTTCTACAGGTCTATATAAGAAACAAATGTTCAGCTTTTAAAAAAAAAGTTATAAATTGTAAATGTTCCTATGATAAAAAACTTTAAAGTCTATTGTGCCCCGTAAAATATGCATGTCTCACGGTGACAGTGGGGATGTGTTTAGAAGAGGTCTTGAAATCAATCTGAATTATCATATTTATATTCTGTTATTAATTTGAATATTAATACCTTGGCTCTTATGCTTTTCTCTGCCTCGAGCTCCTCTTCCAATTCTTCAATGTGAACCTAAAGAAAAATCATATTACTAATTAATCAGGTAATCATTACTATCCGCCAGCCAGAAATGTTTAAAGGAATATAATGTGTCATTTATGACAGCAGAAAATGTGGATCTGTGTAGAAAAGGGAGAAGTAATTGTATTGCTGCAAATAATGTATAAATCTGCAGCATATAATGATCTGACAGTGACCGCTATATAACAGGAAGATTCCAGAGATCTGCAGCAAAAATTAAGGTTCATGTACAGCACCCATCATTTTGAAAAATAATTAAAATTGACATTTGCTCAAAATCTATCCCAGTACTGTATACTTTAAAATTATAGGAAACTATACCCACTTGTTTTGTTATGGTTCCTCCTGTCTGAGTTATAGGAAAATCAGCAATGCAAGTTAAAGATTGGCAGGTTAAATTTACTAAAAAGTGTTTTATTTTTGTGCTTTATAAATCACCACACCTTCATCATCATCATCATCCTCACCATTTATTTATATAGCGCCACTAATTCCGCAGCGCTGAACAGAGAACTCACTCACATCAGTCCCTGCCCCATTGGAGCTTACAGTCTAAATTCCCTAACACACACACACAGACACAGACTAGGGTCAATTTGTTAGCAGCCAATTAACCTACCAGTATGTTTTTGGAGTGTGGGAGGAAACCGGAGCACCCGGAGGAAACCCACACAAACACAGGGAGAACATACAAACTCCACACAGATAAGATCATGGACAGGAATTGAACTCATGACCCCAGTGCTGTAAGGCAGAAGTGCTATCCACTAAGCCTCCGTGCTGCCCCTTGCAGTAGTTTTGACCTTCAAACCACATTATTTAAAATCCTGCAATTTGAAGGATGAAGTCCTTGGGTTTAAGATACTTACGTACCGGTGCTTGTAACACTTCATGCATCAGCATGCACACAGTCAGCAGTGGGCATGTACCACAAGTGTGCCCTACAAGTGTTGACCCTCGTAGTAGAAAAATAAACTAATTGTACCAACTTAGTAGTATAATAAAATGACTGTGCCCCCTTAGTATAATAATAAAATGACTGTGCCCCCTAAGTATAATAATAAAATGACTGCGTCCCCTTAGTATTATAATTTAAATAACTGTGCCCCCTTGGAATTATAATAAAATGACTGTGCCCGGATAGAAACATGGGCTGTCAGTGCATGCCAGCACTTGTGGTGTCACAAGACCACTATTTTAACCCAACCAGAAAGAAGTAGCAGGAGAGGCTAAGCATCTTTAGGTGAGGGGGCCTGATCATTTTTTTTTGCCCCCCTCCCCTAGAGACCGGGCGCCCGGGCTGTGCAGTTTAGCCTTTCATCTTCACAGTTTCCAAACCGCACATAAAATCACCAAAACCATGTGGTTTGGCAACATCACACATTAGTGATTTCCTCCCAAGTGTAACAAAGGGTCTGTATGTGCAATCCTGACATACATTTGATCTCTATTTTATTATTATTATTATTATTATTATTATTAATTTTTATTTATAGGGCGCCACTAGGTGTCCGTAGCGCCTTACAGGGACAAACAAAATTACAATACGAGGTGAGACAGCACAGAACAGTAAACAATAATCACAGTAATTCAGTGAGCTCAGGGCACAGCTAGAGAGGTGGGGGAGGGGAGAGGGGTAGGTCCGCCAACAGCGGCACCTAGGAAGGAGGGCACGGAAAAGAGGGAGACCCCCAGGGGGAAGAGGAGGCAGCGAGAGGGGACGGTGGAAGGGGTCATCGAGGAGGAAGGCTAGGTAGCTGGAGAGCAGAGTTAAAAGTGGTGGAGACAGGAGGAGAGAAGACCCTGCTCAAAGGAGCGTACAATCTAAGGGGTGGGGTAGACTGACAGAGAGATACGGGGGAGAGAAGGAGGAACGGAGGATAAGGATAAGGGAAGGGGAATGAGGTGGAAGAGTCGGAAGATAAGGTAGGAAGTTAAGTGGGAGACTGGAAAGCTGTAAGAAAAAGGTGGGTTTTTAAAGCCCGTTTGAAACTGGACAGATTAGGGGAAGTTCTGATGGAGGGAGGGAGCTTGTTCCAGTGGAGGGGGGCAGCGCGGGCGAAGTCTTAGATACGCGCGTGGGAGGAGGTGATCAGGGGGGAAGAGAGCCGACGGTCATTGGCCGATCGGAGAGGGCGGGATGGAGCATGAGTAAAGAGGAGGGAGGAGATGTAGGGTGCTGTGGAGTTGGCGAGGGCCTTGTAAGTAAGAGTGAGGAGCTTGAACAGGATTCTGAAGGGAAAGGGGAGCCAGTGAAGGGATTGGTAGATGGGGGAGATATTTAGGTTGCTTAGGGGTTAAGTCTTAGCTAATACAATAGAAAATGAGTCAGTGGTTAAATGCAATGATTTGGTCAAGTTACTTTGTGTTCATTAAATTGTATAATACAGGACATGCAATTTTACAGGGCGCTGTAAAGAGAATTATGCATTCAGTTTCCATGCCCAATCAGGGTTACAATATACTTTGGTTTATTTTGGTTCTTTGGACAGAGAGAAAAAGATGTCTAAGGCCATAAACATTGGAATTCGAAAATTAGGATCTCCAACGAGTCTTATTATCATTGTAATATCTTGAGAATCCTTAAACGCTGAGCTACTTTTTAACCATTACTTAAAGGGACGTGAACACAATAAAATGTGTACAGTACTGTGTAAAACTCTGCCTTATGTAAATATATAAAAAATGCTGTTACATTTATTTGTATCAGGCTGACAAATTTAGGTTTGAAATTACATACACTGTACCAATTCCCCAACTATCAGTAACACAATTATTTTTTGTACCATTTTACAAACCAGCTGCTTTTGCTGTTAGTGCAAGATTGTATCTTTCCAAGGTTCTGTACGAAATATAAGCAACTCCGTATAACACATTCTCTCCTAAACTACAGCTGAGCTCTATAATACATATTTAATTAAACACACCCTCACATAATAAGTATACTTTGTTCATTATTATTTTTACCATAGCTTCAGCAAGATCATATGGACCTGACATGACACACTGGGGGGTATATTTACTAAACTGCAGGTTTGAAAAAGTGGAGATGTTGCCTATAGCAACCAATCAGATTCTAGCTGTCATTTTTTGAGTACATTCTACAAAATGACAGCTAGAATCTGATTGGTTGCTATAGGCAACATCTCCACTTTTTCAAACCTGCAATTTAGTAAATCCCAAGTGTACGTTCAATGTCCACTTAGCAAATTTGGTCAGTAAATGATTAGCAACATATCTAAAGCTAATACATAGGCTAAATAGACATTAAAGACAGAGCTACTGTGCAGTAAGCTAGCAAAGGAAGAATGAGGGCATTGGGACAATTGCATTCTGAACAATGTATTCATTTTACAGAGGATGGACAGTATTCTGAAAATTACAATTGCACAGTCACTGAACCTAGAATCCACTGGTGGGACACCTGTGGCCATTTCTCCCCAGACCTAGAGGGACGTACTCCTTGCCCCCTTCTAGAAAAATGTAATTGAATTCTTTTTATTATTACATAGTAATGTTTTGCTGACATGTAATACAAAATTTGACATTTCTTCCTATACTTCACTGGCCACTTCAGTTTCCATCTTGTCACCCTAATGGCCTGATTCATTAAGGATCTTAACTTGAGAAACTTCTTATTTCAGTCTCCTGGACAAAACCATGTTACAATGCAAGGGGTGCAAATTAGTATTCTGTTTTGCACATAAGTTAAATACTGCCTGTTTTTTCATGTAGCACACAAATATCAACTTTAAATGTCAGTGTACAAATAAACTATCAAGTATTTGTGTGCTACATGGAAAAAACAGGCAGTATTTAACTTATGTGCAAAACAGAATACTCATTTGCACCCCTTGCATTATAACATGGTTTTGTCCAGGAGACTGAAATAAGAAGTTTCTCAAGTTAAGATCCTTAATGAATCAGGCCCCTAGGTGATTGCACTAAATCCTTTTTAGTTAATCAAACACAATTCCTTTTAATGAAGGAGGTGTTTTCTGACATGATCAGATATGTTTCAGGATGGGTTTTTTTTATCATGCATTTTACCAGCTCGTCTGTGGACATTTGGATACATACGGATCGTGTCAGAAGAAAATATAGATGGATAAATGACTACAGACAGCATTGCAGCTGGAAGCTGACAGCGGGGAGATTGAAGAACAAGAAGGCATTAACAACTAGTCACCAGGCAGTTACTGTAAGCAATTTATTGCCATTCACAATTGTAGAAACAACCGCAAGAGTCTCAAAAAAATAGGCAAATCTCCAGAACCTTTTGGACATAGTATTCATGCTAAGTGATGCTAAGAAATACAAAAAAAAATACATAAAGATATCATAATACGTGGGTTAAAAAGAATTAAACCTGATAAATATAAATGGGACATATAGTTACAACAACATGCATGCAACAGTTTCTAAATTTACTAATAATTCCCTTACAGACAGCAGCTTCTCCTTAACTTCTACAAACATCCACAGAGGGAGCTCGCTTGTTTTAGATAAAGAGGTTTAATTGGAGACCCATTGACGAATAAAACAGTTTCAAAGTCCCCATCATCATAATTGATAAAATCTAAACAGAGCTGCATTTTAGGATAGAACTGTGACATTTATCCACAGTCTACCTCCCAAAAGATGTTCTGCTTCTCTGCATACAGAGACAACCTTTTAGTTTTCAGAGGCAGCTCCTGAGTGCAGAGATGAGACCTGCATCTCAATATGTGCTGAGCGGACTATTGAGGGGGCATTGGTGTGAAACCAAGTTGTTGTTTTTTCGGTGCACCTTGTATTTCACTTCCATTGTGTTCTAATAGTACGTAGATCAGTGGTAAGTAATATATTAGATTTTGACAGATTTTAGGGGCCTATTTTACTGAAATAAACATGGTAGCAGTGGGGGGTCTATATGATGCACTGAGGGTCTTCACTAGGATGCTTGTGAACCATGTCAAGTATCTGTTCTGGCACAGAAGAGTCACCTGATCACATGATCTCCAGATAACATGGAGATCAGGTGCCTGAACTGCTAATTATGATAGCATAGCCAGGTCAGCACCTCCAGGGATAATTGTATTCTAACATGGCCGCAGACCGGTGTCTACTCTACACTAACAAGTGCAGCAGGGAGCCATCCTTTTTTGTGGCACTATCTCCAAATGGCGATTCAAAGGCAAAAGTGGCCCCTACCTGGCTCCTATGTGCTCTTGCACTCCCTCAAACATGTGAGGCTGGGCACTAAGAGTCAGAGGAGCATGTGCTCAGCCATGATTGGAGGACTGAGTGGGAGAGGAGCCAGGCAGGAGCCATTTTTTCCAGTGAATCACCGTTTGGGGAAGTGCCTGGACCATCCACACCAGTGACATCACTGAAGCCCGAAACAAGTTGCCCACCTCCCAGGACAGGAATTATGTAAGTAAATTTAAATATGTATATTTAAGAAAAATTATATATAATGATACAGTGGCATGCTTAGAGGCATGCTTAAATGAGAGGCATGCTTAAATAAATATTAATATTAAATATGGTTTTACTTATAGACATGCTCTGGGTGGGTGTAAGTAAAACTATATTTGATATTAATATTTATTTTAGCAATCCCCCCACCACACTCCAGCACTGGAGTTCTTTTATAAGGAAAATGTAATTTGCTGCAATAAGAACAGTTGTGTTTAATATTAATATTTATTTATTCAAGCTGCCTCTACTCCAGCTGAAGGACTGCTGTAAGTAAAATTGTGTTACATATTAATATTTATTTAATATTTAAAATGTTTAATAAAACATCACAAGGGAGCATTGTATGTAATCAAAGGTTGAAGCGGAATTATATTATGCAACCTGCATATCTAGTATGCTGAGCTTTGTAGTTCCACAAAAACTGAAGGGCAATAGTTTGCGTAATATGGGTATGCTTAAGATTTATATGTGGTAGCTTATGCTCCTGAGAAGTAGCCAGATAATTTTCTGGGGTGAGGGGAGTGCCATTGACTTCTAACAGGTCAATACCAAACAGTGGCCAGTTAGATGCCTCTGGTGTATACCCAATACATGCAAAATGACACCAACACTGAGCTCTCCTTCTTCAGAGTCCTTCCTTGTACAAGCAGAGTGAGGGAAAAATCCCACAATTGGTTGATTCTATACATCTTCAAGATCTCATGTCTCAGGCCATTTGTACCTGCTGATATGGGTAGAGATGCTCAGGCTCGGTTCCTGGGAAACCGAACACACCTGAACTTAAGGGATCCGAGTACCGATCCGAGATGACTCGGTACTTTCCCGCTTTTTCGGAATCGAAAACGAGGCAAAACGTCATTGTGATGTCGTCAGATCTCGCGGGTTTTGGAATCTATTAATACCGCCCTCACAGCGATCTAGCGCCATTTGAGAGAGGGACACAGAACGAGTAGCATAGAGTGTAGAGCAGTTGGGCAGGCAAATAGATAGAATTGAAAGAAGAGGGGTAGCAGTGTAAAAGGAAGTAATCAGTGATATTCAGGAGAGCTCCATAGCTCCAGTGTTAAATCTCATTGCAGAAAAATACAAATAATAGTGCTTACAGGGTTGATGTAATTCTGCAGTCCAATTCTACAGTGTTATATAGGTAACACACAGAAAGAAGAGCTCCATTGGTAATTCTCATTGCAAAAAATACAACTAATAGTCCTTGCAGGCTTTTCTTCTAAATCTGCACAAAAAAAGTGTATGGTGTTATATACACCTAAAGAGAAGAGCTCCATTGCTAATTGTCATTGCTGAAATACAAATAGTAGGCCTTGCAGGCTTTTCTTCTGACTTTTCTTTTCTGCCACTGCTGTGTACCAATGGGTCCTAGATGTGCTAGGAACTGT
Source organism: Mixophyes fleayi (assembly GCF_038048845.1). Lineage (NCBI taxonomy): Eukaryota > Metazoa > Chordata > Amphibia > Anura > Limnodynastidae > Mixophyes > Mixophyes fleayi. Next base: position 198,868,571 of record NC_134407.1, on the reverse strand, counting down.
TGTGTGTTTGAGTCATTGCTCTGTCGCTTACCATCCAGCCAGGTCGCTGCAGAATTTGTCCGAAAGTGTATGAAAATAATAATGTGAATCAAAAAAAGAGCGAAATTTTGTGATTTTAGCAATTTTTCTAAAAAAATACAAAACCAAAACCAAAACACAGGAGGGTGGTTTTGCCAAAACCAAAACACAAAGCTAATACAGATCCAAAACCAAAACCACTTCACGGGGGTCAGTGAGCATCTCTAGATATGGGGAGACTGCACCTCTCACCCCAAAACAGGGTGCCCACAGATGAACAGGAGATGAAGGATGAGATGCTCAGACCCTAGGCAAACACACATTAAAAAGGAATTACAAATCTATGAGACTATTCACCAGATAGAGGATTACACATATTATAACAGTTTTATCCATTTATTTTGCACCCAAGGCACAACCAGAAAATAGTATAGCAAAATAATGTAGGATTCACAAGAAAGCCGGACAGTACATTATGATTTGAAAGCTCCACATCTGTTTGCCGATGATACACGGAGCAGAGAGAGCTGAACAATGACAGCGAGATCTATGCAGAAGGATTGGGGATGTGATGCGTGAACGAGCGAGAAATATGGACCTTGACACTTCTAATAACAAATGTTTTCCACTGTTTGTCCTGATCTTCTAAGAAATGCAAAGACTCGCCATCAATCTATGACAAGACATTTCATCCTTAAACAGGTTGCCGTGCTAATACTCGGCTCCATCGAGATGCGAGCTCCTTTGTATGTTGAGCCATTTAAAAAACTTGGTGCGTTTGAAAAGGCTGTTAAATTCAAAGGTATAAATATAAATTGGAATAATATAATGGTCACTATTTATACTATCCATGGGGAGAAAATCAAATGATGGACAGATAAAAATGACACTCATACGCTTTCCTATACTATAAAAGGAGCATTGTCAATAAGCAAGATACAATAGGGATAGGAGGTATAACTAGGCCTCAAAAACAGTAGTGTAATGATAAACGCAGGGCACAGTTTATTAGATTCTGCTCTGTGCAGTTCACCCTGGTTCTGGTTATGACCATATAATGCAGAGCGGATTTAAGTGGCTAATGAAACACAAAAAACAAAAACCACCTGTCGGGTAGTATACAAAGTATAGTATAAGTAGTGCCCAATCTGGTGACTAATGGGCCTGGTGAGGTCAAATCTGGTGGCTAATGGGGAAAGGTGAGTCTACAAGTTTAGAACCATACACATTTTCTCCTGAAAGAGACGGAGCAGCATTATTGACTGAAAAAAACTCATTTCTAAATTAATACATTTTTAAACAGGTTTGAAATTGAATTTGGCTGGTTCAAGAGCCTCAAACTTGTTCATTTTTGGGCATGTTTAATTTGGGTTTTTGGTTTAAAGTTCCAATTTGCGGTTTGGATTTCGCGTTTGCAGATGGTACACTATCAAACGTTGCCTGTTTAAAGTTTAAATTTTGAATTTTGTTTTATTTCACAAAAAAATCAGGTCTGCATTGATTCTCTTTCTGCACAAAAGCACTTAATTTTCCAAAGAACTTTTTAAGGTGTGCGACAACTTTCTGGTCTATAGAAATACCCCATACATCCAATCTGTGCCTGGCTTTGTTGGTTTGTGGATCCACCTGTAAATGTACATGTTAGAATCAGTAGAAGTGGTGCTACAAAGTCTGACCTACGTACACGTTAGTACTACCTTTATTTTTATTAAGGAAATGTTGAGGTAGTGCCCATATCAATCCATCAGAGTCTACCTATCATTCTCCAGAACAGAGTTGGGCCACTTACGGCCCCCCAGTCAGCTGCTCCTGATCTTGTTAGAACAGGGGCATTCGCCTACTGCGTCACATGACCGACAGCCTCTGTACAGTGAAGGAAGGTCAGGAGGCATACCCGTCGGAGGCAGGAGTGCACTGTGAGGCCCCACAGTTACTTCATGTTGCCTATTACTATTCTAGAATGTAGTAGATAAATGATAGAATCTGATTGGCTGCTACGGGCAACACTTCCACTTGTTTTTTTTTGAAGTTTTGATACAATCTTTTTTTTTTTTACATGCGCAAGTTTTTCATGTTTTAAGTCTTCAATTACATAGCAGAATGTTATTTGGATCCACTTATTGAGATTTAATTACAAAAATTTGTCTCTTAAGCAGGCAATATTGAATAACCATGAGGGATAATAAAATGGGCTAAAATAAAAAGAGAAAAATATATGAATGTGTACAATAGGAAAGTTTACACGTACGTTGTAGTGATGTACTCAATGGCTGCATATCTACAGAAAATTAGGCTTCTGAATCAATACATGACTCGATTTCAGTAAGACCTTGAGAGTAATAAATGACTAAGCCTCAAACAATGAATGACCAGGCTTCCCAATCAATATATGACTAGGCCTTCACAGTCAGTGCAGTAAATAACTAACCCTTTGTAATAACGGCAAACAACGAGCCCTCGGAGACAGCTGGAATTCTGAAACAATTATGTAAATCAGCAAGTAGCAAATTCAGCTCTTAGTGAAACACTGGATGAGATAATAATGAGACTTTGGTGTCTAGAACGTAACACTTGTCTCTCAATCTGGCCCCTTTATACAAGTATTGCTAAAAAGATTCTTCAATTTGTAAGGATTAACCAGAGTGGCACTGCTAATTGTGTCTAGCACAGCGGAATGTGTATACATGACATAGGTTATGTTGCCCCTTTATTCATGATTTGGGCAAAGTCAAGGGTTCTTGTTTGCTACTTGTCACTTTTTGGTCCTTTGCAGAGTTGGCAATTTCCCCAATGCTATTACTACACATCCGTTGTCATTAGAGAAGGTCGAAAGGCTGCATTTCATGTCTTAAAAATGTGAAAATTCACCATCATTTGAGAAACAGGTTCGATAGCATTCAGGCCGGTTCACACATGTGCCAGTTGGTTCACATTTATTCCAGCTTAAATTGATCTACGTTCACTCCTGTGTGGAGTTTGTATGTTCTACCTGTATTTCAGTGGGTTTCCTCTGGGTGCTCCAGTTTCTTCCCACACAGTTCAAAAACATACTGGTAGATGTATGGAATTTACACTGTAAGCTTCTATGGCTGCCTCACCCTCTGCAACAATGTAAAGTCCTCTTACTCCTATTGGGAGACAGGCACCATATAAATAAAGAATTATTATTATTAATGGTTTTTAATAGCAAACCACAAATGCAACTCTGAACTTCAAAGGCAGTAGTAATGTTTACAGTTTTAATTTTGCACAAAAATACATACATTTTTGGGATTTAAAAAATATTATCTAAATAGTGTTTCAAAATAAAAATATTTAAAAACTGCAAATTCTAATGTGAACCTGAATGAAAATGAATTGTGGATGCAAGCCACAAATTTGAATCTAAGCCAATTGTCAATTGTCCCGTGAACATGTTCCTGGCCATCAAAATGTTCAAATTCAAGTAAATTATTGTTTTTTGTGCATATCTAGTTGTCACTCGGTTCCACACTTATTTGTATTTAGAAAATGTTGATATTTGAGCGGTTGAGAGATGATTGTCAAGAGAGTTCTAGGAGGAAATAAAGGGATTATGTGGCAGAAAACAGAAACCATGGTATATCTGCTGGATGGTTAGCTCTGCAAACCTGTTAGCACCAATGAAACTAGGTAAAGATCTATAACAAGAATCTCTAAGATAATATTCATATTAGACAAATGAAATAAAGTATTAGTATCCTTTTTAACAGTCTATTTATTATAGGGCAAATAAAATATTCGCTGAAGCTGGACCTTCACCCTATACATTAAGAGGTAGGCTTCCCGTGCAAAGCAGAAAGGCTATTTGACAAGGACTGCATTGGGCTTCTCCTGTTATTGCCATCTCATATTTGTTTTATTTAAATAAAGATTTTTTGCAATTGTGATACTTGATACTTTTAAAGGTTTTTTTTACATAGTTTAATCTATTTTTTTTATCATTCCAACATGTGCTATAGGGACAGTACACTGATTGTTACATTTTTATAGGCCTGAACACTTGGAATATTCTGCTGCTGTTGTTAGGCATATAAAAAGTTTTATATTTCGCAGAAAAGATGTTAAAGTGGAAAACAGGATAAGTCATTCTTTAGTTTGAAACACTTTGTACGTTGATTCATCCACCACGCCGTGGCACATCTGTATGCGCCAGGCAAGATAGGACCAGCTACACTTTGAAATCTAGCGTGATTCATTATCAAGGAACACAATGCTTGGTAGAGTCTTAGGAGATCTTGTACACTATCAGAAGTAAACACATTTAGACAGTTCTCAAGGGTTTTCACTAAAGACCGGCCATTACAATACAGAAATTCGGTATGCGGGTGGGCAGAGGAATAATAGTTATAACTAAGATAGGTCAGTGCATTGCCTTGATATTTTAAGGAGTTATTTAATCAAAAAATATATTAAAATGTCATATCTAGATAAAAAAAAGCATTTTTAGTCTTTACATATATAGGAAATGCATGAATACATTAAAGTGATTCTTTATGTATGGAAATTAGTTAAAAGTCCCCTAATGTTTCATTTAAATGAAGTCACCTTTACTTGTCCTAATTAACATAACATATTCTAGTATATCAGCAACATACGGAATACAAATTACCCGTTGAACTGTGACTGATGAGCGGTTTCAAAAATAATTTATGTGTACAAAAATGTATTATTTAATGCAATTGTCTCGTTTATTTGTTTTTAAAAGTTAATTTAGGTATTGGAAATCTCTCTTTAAATTTTAACTATTTGCATGCACTGAAGCTTTGACAAATAAAACAGCAAATAAAACAATCAAGTGAAAAGCAAATTGTAACCACTAAAGAGGTGTGAAATGTACGCCACGTCCTGCATGCATCCCAGCTCTATTCATAGATTGTAAATTACACAAATTGCAGAATTTACACAACTATTGCGGAATGCCATTTGATTGGACAAAGGAAGGCAAGTTGGAATCGCCAAAACTTTGCACCTCTTGCAACTTCTCTCTTTTCTGATAACCAATATCTGTGTGTCTGTGTGCATGTGTGTCTCTGTGTGCCTGTCTTTGTGTGCCTGTGTCTGTGTGCATGTGTGTCTCTGTGTGCCTGTGTCTGTGTGCCTGTGTGTGCATGTGTTTCTCTGTGTGCCTGTGTCTTTGTGCCTGTGTGTCTCTGTGTGCCTGCGTGTCTCTGTGTGCCTGTGTGTGTGTGTGTCTCTCTCTCTGTGTGTGTGTGTGTCTCACTATGTGTGTGTGTGTGTGTGTGTGTCTCTCTCTCTCTATGTGTGTGTGTGTGTGTGTGTCTCTCTCTCTCTATGTGTGTGTGTGTGTGTGTATGTCTCTGTGTGTGTTTCTCCGTGTGGCTGTGTCTGTGTGTGTGTGTGTGTGTGTGTGTCTCTCTCTCTCTCCCCTCTCTCTCTATGTGTGTGTCTCTCTGTGTGTGTGTGTATGTCTGTGTGTGTCTCTGTGTGTGTTTCTCCGTGTGGCTGTGTGTGTGTGTGTGTGTGTGTGTGTGTGTGTGTGTCTCTCTCTCTCTCTATGTGTGTGTGTGTGTTTGTATCTGTTTTATGGAAATTAGATTTTAAGCTTCAGTGGGGAAGGGACTGTTTGATTGAATAGCATTATCTAGATAACACAGTGCTGTGTAATATGTTGGTGCGATATTAATAAAGCATAATAGGGAGAGAGAGAAGGAAAGAGAGAGGACGGGTGATAGAAGCAGAGCTTCACATTTCCTGTAAGATTTCTAACATGTCAGTACAAATGTAGTGAATTTTATATTCATCAGTAAAGAAATAAGTTAAGACAGTAAAAATCTGACATGCTCCTAACACTACAAGCAATAGTGTTACTAGAAGTACTACATCAACTATATTTTATACATTTTAGGTATACAAAACACGTTGCCCACACTTTCTGATGTTATCAAATAGACGTTTAATGTCTGCACATTATCACAATCTACAGCCACGGGCACAAAAATTAAATCCTCCTTTTCCGTGTCCTCCTTAATTCTAAAACACACTGAATATCGCAAAGAAATTCAAAGTACGTAGGAAAATGTAAAAAAATAAAATAATAAAAAAGAAAAAAAACAAGGTCATCTACCCATCATTTAACACCTTGGTTGTTGCCTAGTGCTGACTTCTGTTCATTCACCGTGCAGAAATATTTGAGTAATGCAGAACACACATTCATCACCCAATGTCTCAGAATTCCCCCTCACCAATGTTTCCATTAAGAGAATGAGCTCAACATCCAAATTGTATGATATATAAGCAGGATAAAGCTGCTCTCATTTTCTGAAAGCATAAGATATATGTGGGCTGCTCAAAAAATGAGAAATAATGCATTAAACAAGTACATTTTAAAGTTGCAATAAGTTTTCAGATTAATACACAACCCAGTTTCAGCAAACTGACTTACCAAGTACTTTTTGTTGTTTTTCTGTAGGTCCAAGCACATTGAACACTCCTGTTGTAATTTCATGCTCAGAGCACTGATTTCAATATCCTTCCTAGCAAAAAATAAATAAATAAAAAATATATAATTTTCTCTAAAAAGTATCAATTTCTCAATTTGCATTAAAATTATTTACATTTTATATTAGCAACATACAGATTACAGTTGATCTGAGACTGATGCAGGCTGTTTAAAAAAAAATATCTATATATATTTGGAAAAAAAAATATTGAATGCAATTCTCTCATTTGTCTTTTATAAAGAACTGTTTTATCCCTCGAAGCTGACTCTCATTCTGGAAGTGTCTCTTTTAACCGTCCTGTTTCTATGCACTCCAGCATTGGCCTTACCTGTGGAATTCTGCTAAAAGACACAAAACTATTTATTGTGATAAGTGCCAATTAATCTTTGACATACCTGTGTCAGGGTAAAGCTAACAAAAAAAAGCTGAACAAAAAATGATGGAAAACAGTAAAATGTAAAGAGCTATAGTTAGGAAAGTCCAGCTGTTAATTAAAAAGCCCAATGCTTTGTACACATACAGTACAGGCAGATAAAACGTGTCAATCAAGTTGTTTTACAAGGAATAGCAGAGAGTTTATGTTTATGTATATAAGAGATATATATATATATATATATATATATATATATATATATATATATACACACATATATATATATATATATATATATATATATATACATATATATATATATATATATATATATATATATATATATATATATATATATATATATATAATCTATTTATCGAATGATATTTCCACTGGTTTTTTTTTAATGAATAATCTAAGCTTAATAGAGGTTAAAGATTTTTTGTGGTGCTTGTAATTATTAAAGCTTTTCTAAACATTTAACATTACAGAAACAATATCCTGACAATATATACTATGGATGTGAGAGCTTTTCACAAGAAAGACAATCTACTGATCTATATGGGTTGTTTTTTTTTTTTAGCGGCAAGATTTGCATAAATGAAATGTTAATCATTGCTTAATGCCACAGAGACTACCAATCGTTGTGTTTCTAACACGGGGCCTATGAACTGGGTTGTTGGCATTGCTTTGAAACCAGAAATTATCCTTCTAAGGTGCATTTGGTTAGAGTGACAGTGAAGATTTTTGTGTAATCAGTCTTTGTCTACTGCACATCTGCATGTCCCCAGTTTTCAAGTGGGCTGAGCTAGAACAACAGGCAGACTGTAATGCTCACAGCAGAACAGATTATTTCAGGAACTTGGTTTGATGATCTGGTGGGAGGATGTGACCTGTCCACTCATGTGATTATGTTTATTGACCTTTGTGTGCTGTAAGTGGTTAGCACTTCTGCCTTACAGCACTGGGGTCATGAGTTCAATTCCCTACCATAGCCCTATCTGTGAGGAGTTTGTATGTTCTTCCCGTGTTTGCCTGGGTTTCCTCCGGGTTCTCCGGTTTCCTCCCACACTCCAAAAACATACTGGTAGGTCAATTGGCTGCTATCAAAAGTGACCCTAGTCTCTCTCTCTGTCTGTATGTGTGTGTGAGGGAAGTTAGACTGTAAGCTCCAATGGGACAGGGGCTGATGTGAATGAGTTCTCTGTACAGCGCTGCGGAATCAGTGGCGCTATATAAATAAATGGTGATGATGATGATGATGGTGGTGTCACCGTGTAAGGATAGGAAAGAAGGCAAGCAAGAAGCTACAGGGACTTAGCAACAAAGTGCACTTAGGCTCATGTAGAGCAGGACGCAAACTGCTATTTTAGAGTATAACCCGCTTTTTCACTTCTGCACATGCTCACAAAGCACTAGCTACGTATGCGGCGATATGTAGAATGGATGGCATCTTGCTCTTCTGGACGCTTCCCGTCCCTTACGATCGAAGAGCCGGAACAGGGGAAGGAAAGGGCGTGTAAGGGCATGTTGGAGCAAATGTGACTTATGTAGACTGAAACACATTCACATATGAAGCAGGAGACTGATAGTGATGACGTCAGCTTAGATATGTCCAACTCAGCATATCCGTATCTTTTTTTGGGATGCAATTTTTGCCTGCATTTTAGATTTTAGATATTAGAAATTGCATCCAAGTCTGCATGAAGACCTCAATAAGCACCTCAATACACTTTGGGTTTGTATAAGTGTGAATGGATGGCCCACTAAGCACACATCAATGTGCACACCGACACTCCACTCTCTGGAAACAAGTCCAAAATAAGAAGCGCACCTAACTGTACATAGAGGTAGCAACATTTCAAGAGGTGCACTGTAAAAAAGTCACATCAAAGTCCGATCTATCTCTTTAGGACAAGACTTTAGAATTTTTTTAATGCCCTTGTATACAGTTTAATGTAAAAAAAAACACCAAAATCATGCACTAGGGTCTCAAAAACCTAAAGGCTAAATATAGTATTAATGACACTATAATGGGAACTACTGAGGAGGAAATGGGTCTAGGAGTCACTATTTCAGGTGACTTAAAGACAGGTAAGAAATGTAACAAAGCAATGAGGAAGGCAAGTCAGATGCTTGGTTGCATAGGGAGAGGAATCAGTAGCAGAAAGAAAGAAGTAATAATGCCACTGTATAGGTCATTGGTACGGCCTCATCTAGAATACTGTGTTCAGTTCTGGAGGCCACATCTCCAGAAGGATATAAATACATTAGAGACTGTACAAAGAAGGGCAACTAAAATGGTGCATGGCCTACAGCACAAAACTTACCTGGAAAGACTAAAAGAACTTAATATGTATAGTTTTGAGCAGAGAAGGGAACGGGGGGACATGATAAAAACTTTCAAATATATCAAGGTACAGGTGGGAACCATTCTTCAAAGGAAGAGAAGTATTAGAACACGAGGACATACACTGAGACTGGAGAGAAGTAGGTTCAGAGAAAATTTGAGGAAAAATTACATCACAGAAAGAGTAGTGAATAAGTGGAATAGCCTCCTATCAGAGGTGGGAGAGGCTAATACAGTAGAGCAGTTTAAACATATTTGGGATAGACATAAGGATATTTACAAAGAACTAAGGATCAAATAGGGTTTGAGATTAACAAAGGTTAAAAAATGGGCAGATTAGATGGGCCAAGTGTTTCTTCTCTGCTATCAAGTTCTATGTTTCTAAGCTTCATTTTACTTTTTCTTTTTTAAATATGAGTATGAGTGATCATCTTTACTGGACATGGAAATTTTGTTTGCTGGATGTAATCGCTTTCATTACATTGCTCAGATAAATGTCATCCTCTGCTAAAGTGGAACATTGAATTCAGAGTGGGTGCCATCAAAACTATAGGACGATACTCCTTTCGCAAAGTGTAAATAGCTTTCTGCTCTGTAAGGACCAACCCTTATATCTGCTCACTTTCTTCCCCTGTACAGTAATCACACTCAGCACAATGAAATCGCATTTCTGTCCTGCTCTACATCACACTTTGCTCCATTCAACTCCTCTCCTCAGCCGGTGCAAAAAATATCATCTTGCCTCACAAACTTATGTTTTGGTGGGAATTTAGGTGCAAATCGAGGCACAAGGCAGTTCCACAGTTGACTTTGTCACTGAGCAGCAGATGTTTTGGCCTTTGTTACCAACTTCCTCAGACTGACAGATAGTGGAAGGAGCAGGATTCCCCAACAGCACGGAAGAATAACGAGAAGCTCCTGTCACATTGACACAGGTCAATTGTGGTTTCAAATGCATCTCTTTATGAAACAAAGTTTATGTACCCAAATTACTACTATGATATTTTTCAAACCTTCCACAATTTCAAATGACCTAAGTGAAACACTTATACCTTCGTGGATGCAGATTAACATTTGCTTTGGTTGGAAGACGTCCTCAGCAATCTTTCATACTCAAATTGTAACAGGCCTGGCCTGGCAATCTGACCATTCTGGCACTTGCCAGAAGTGCTGGTATGTCCGACAGTATGAGTGGGCTGGTCTGGATTAAAAACTTTTGTTTAAATGGGCTTATAAGCATCAGTCGACCTCCTAGTTCTACATTTAACAGTTTTAGACCACAGTTGCTGCTGTCATGACTCCATTGATGTCAGACGTGGCATCAGGGGGAACATGCCCCATGCCCAATCTGTCAGCCCTCCTCCCCGCTCCAGGTTCTCTAAATGGGTGCCAGCAGGGGGTCAGTATAGTGTTTGGTGGCTGGAGGGAGGTCTCATTATTAAACGTGTGTGCTAGTGGTTTAATCCCGGGAGTGATTGGAGTTTTCTAAATTACATGTCACCATTTTTTATCCAAATAGGGCCCCCAACATTCCAGGATCCAGGAAAACAGCAACTAAAGACACCAGCAGCCACAGGTAGTGAAAGCGACAAGAACAGGTAAGAGAGAGCAGAATAGTCCGTCGACTGTCAGTCTTTTTTATACTTTTGGTGCTCATATAATCGTGGACCGCTATTGGTATGTTTGCCAGGACAGATTTTTAGTTCCAGTCTGGCCCTAAATTCATGAAACAGAAGTTACTATATGCTGTTACTGACAGCTGAAAACACTAATATTTATAATACACATGTGTGAATGCCATTATATTGACTTTCATAGGCAGGCAAATAGTTTTTGGAAAGAGATTGGAAGAAATGTTTACATCCATCAGATTAGACTGTTCACTCTATGGAACAATTTCCTCATTCAGCTGCAAAAAATTCTGTTTAAATTTCTCTGTTGGAATTTTTTCTTAAATTGTTCTGCTTGGAATTCTCGCTACCATTTTCTTTCAACCCAGAATTCCACCTTCACTTTTACCCTACCCCGGACTTTACCATAGTATTATTGCAATCACACCTTTGGGCAAAATGAATTGACACCATCGTCATCCTAGCTCTTTTGATATATATTCAATTCTGTGAAATGTAATTTACAGATACAGTGCGGAATGGCAGTCTGTGAAATGGCGAAGCAGCAGCGGAACTCAAACATGTATCAGTGGAACTTGGCACATCTGCTAAATGACCTGTTCTGCCATTATATAGAAGGGAAGATAGAAGAATACCTTTTCCAATGTTTTGCATTAATTGCTCTCTTTGTTCAACCCATGAAATATATCAGTAATTATGTGTACTTTATTTTGTATTAGAGTCTTAGCTTATCACAACCATCTACCTGTTCCATGTCCATCACCTATCTCAGCTCTATCTACAGTACTTCACCTAATGTATGTGTCAATTTGCAGTAGCATATGTGACAATTACATCTAAGCCTAGATACTTAGCTATATCATTTGTTTTACTTAGTTTAATCTCATCCGACAATTTTCATTTAATTAAAAAAATCTGCTCTACCCCTAAGACGAGAAAAGGTGACCCAGAGACAAGTCCTACTGCAGAGAAACATTGATCCCGCAATGGCTGCTTAGGTGAGGAACAGCTAATATCTCCTGAATCTTAGGTGAGGAACAGCTAATATCTCCTGAATCTTAGGTGAGGAACAGCTAATATCTCCTGAATCTTAGGTGAGGAACAGCTAATATCTCCTGAATCTTAGGTGAGGAACAGCTAATATCTCCTGAATCTTAGGTTAAGAACAGCTAATATCTCCTGAATCTTAGGTGAGGAACAGCTAATATCTACTGAATCTTAGGTGAGGAACAGGACTGTCTGCTGAATCTGCTCTCTCCCTTTTATTTGGTGGCCAATGGCACTGGCTTTAGGGAGGGGTCACCATTATAGTGGAGAGGCGTCACAAAGGACAAAATGCTTCAAAAGAAAAACTTTTCTCTAACATCTAGAATAATATATTGTCCATTGTACAATGGAAATTAAAATTTAAATTTATGATGACACAGTTACTGACTAAAGAATTAAGTGAAGGCATACAACACCTTTAGCCTCATGTAGACTGATACACTTGTGTACCTTGAATATATGCAGAGTATCTGAACCTGGTTTGTGACTCTAAAGCTTAAAAAAAAATAGGATAGACTTGGCTCTCTGCATATCTGCTTTGTCCATTTACAATTTTACTGAAAGGAACAAAATATTCATAGATCTCTTGTCTGTTCCAAGGAATGCTGAACAAAGTAATGTGAAAAATTCCATCCAAATTCTGCATCGTCCAGACTTCATGAAGTGCTTTTAACCCAGAGAGGTTTCGGCTATCTGAAAAGTGTAGAATTGACAAGCCTCAGATGTATAACTTAATGTCAATAAAGTGAATTATCATCATCATCATTTATTTATATAGCGCCACTGATTCCGAAGCGCTGTACAGAGAACTCATTCACTTCAGTCCATGCCCCATTGGAGCTTACAGTCTAAATTCCCTAACATACACACACACAGACAGAGAGAGACTAGGGTAATTTTTTTTGATAGGAGCCAATTAATCTACTAGTATGTTTTTGGAGTGTGGGAGGAAATCGGAGCACCCAGAAGAAACCCACCCAAACACAGGGAGAACATACAAACTCCACACAGATAAGGCCATGGTCGGGAATTGAACTCATGACCCCAGCTCTGTGAGGCAGAAGTGCTAACCACTTTGCCACCGTGCTGCCCAATTATACTTTAGAATTATACTTTTTTAGATTGATTAAAGAGAACTGTGCCCCCCCATGTTACTTTTAGGTTCCATGTGTACTATGTACTTAGCAACACAAAATATTGGTGTTCTTGCATAACCCAGTTGGCATGGGAGAGAGATTTTAATAGAACTGTGTAGGGGCTATGTCCAAGGCCAGGTCCTCTATAGCTCATGTCTCTACTGCTGTGGAGGCAGTAGGAAGCCTGTATAGTAAAGAGCATAGCACAGAAACCATGTGATTGATGAAAGTTTTTCCTGGATCAATGGGGTTATGAGGGAATTCCATTTTTTGCAAACTACATAGTGTATAAGGACTTGGTGATGGGTTCTCTTTAATGAAAATTACAGTATCTTATATGGTTTTACATACAGCAAAAGACTGTCAAAAATACATATGATAAAAAACAGGTAAATCTACTGTATTGAGAGCAAAACAGAGACATTTAAAGTCACAGCTCACGCACAATGGAGGCAGCCATTTTGTGAACTAGCTAATATTCACAAGAATGTTGCCTATGAAATCAGAAATACAAACAAGTGACATAACTAAGGTACTTCATGACATTAACCACAAAGTACTGGTTCCTAGGGAATAGGCTGCAGTATCATGAACATTGGCTCAGTGTACAAAATGGCTGCCTCACCTCCCACAGATGCTGAGACACAATGTTAGCTGACTGGATGTCCACCACACTTATCCAGGCAAGTGTTGTTTTTCCATGTACAACAGTGCATTGGAGTTCACCGATCGAGCCCCAAGTAGGGGTCTTTAGTGATACCTGAGAGACAAATGCTGGGAGGTATGTGGTATGTTAAAATGTATGCATCTCTACATTACTATATAAGAGCAGTGCTTTTTTTTTTGTCATAGAACGCACGGAACTGAGTTCCGGCACCTTTTTTCGATGAATTTTCCAAGTTTTAAAATTAACTTTTTAACATTTAATGTGTGCAACTTCTATAATTCTTTTTTCTTAAACTTAGTGCGTGTCCTGTGCTGGCTTCCGGTTTCGGCAGCATTGTGACGTCACGACGCTGCCAGTGAGAGCAGCAGCGACCAATCAAACAAACAGAGAAGCGAGGAAAGAAGCATAGAATGTAAGTACAGACTACAGGAACCGGGGAGGGGCGAAGAAAGAGAGGGCTACAAAAAAACGAGGGGGGGCAGAAAAAGAGGAATACAGAAAAGCGAGGGGGGCAGAAGGAGAGGGCTACAAAAAAACGAGTGGGACAGAAGGAGAGGGCTACAAAAAAATGAGGGGGGCAGAAAGAGAGGATTACAGAAAAACAAGGGGGGAAGTAAAAGAGGGCTACAGAAAAATGAGGGGGCAGAAAGAGGTGAGTTCCGTCACTTTTTTTCTTACAAAAAAAGCACTGTATAAGATGGATAAACATATTTCATATTGCCTAGGACAATTCTCAATTTTTTTCTATTAAGATTGATGAATGTTTCCGAGATGCTATGAAAGCTCAATAAAGTTGTACAAATATTTCTGAGGGAAGAAAAAAAATAATCACATGGCATCAAATAAACTTATCTGTAAAATATGTTAAGGTTTCTGGTGGAACGGTGCTCAGCCTATATCATACTGAACCCTTCCAGTAAATCAGTTAGTTACGCCATAACCCATGCATCACATTCTACAGTTTCTTGGAGACTGAAGCGTCCAATTGTCATCTTTCTCTGCATGAAAATGTCACAATATTTAAAGAAATGAATATGCCAATCTGTTCTGCTTCCTCGCACAGTAACAACTGCAGCCTCACTCCTCATCTGTCACAACGTTATTACAATAACTTAAACACGATCTGCTTTCCCTTGTGAAAATGATTTGAAGAGGAGATTATTTTTCTTTCCTTGCGTCTCGCTAGGAATAAAAATAACTGCGGGTACATCTGGTTTACAAAGAAATTATTTATAAACAACAATAAACAACAAGTGAATGGATATCATGTCATTATTCTTTTATATGCATCGTTCTTGTTTCCGAAAAGATAAATAAAGTGACTGAGCAGTAACTCGCAAGAGTAGAACGATCCTGAGATGTTACCTCATTTGATTTGTTCATAATTTTGAATTGTAAAACCGTGAGTGGCTTATTATAAAAACAATTGTCACAGGCACACAAAATATGTGAGACTAACTATTGCTAATTATGTCAAAGGTTAGGTACACACTTTAGGAAAAATAAACGATTAGCGATTTAATAACAGAAAACAAATCCTCATCAGCATGCCAATTCATATGTACACACTGTACATGATTACCTTTAGATCTGTGCTGTTCATCTGTCATAACCATTGGCTGGATGTCAGACCGTCGCTCATTAGGGATCAGCCTTATTGCTCTCAGCCTGCATTCCAAGGTTTGTGGGACTGTCCCTCCCCCCCTCATCTGTCGTTCCAATTCTGCAGAGTGCATACACACTGCAGAATTGGAACAACGTTGTTCCATTGCTGAATGAGATTCTCAAGTCAGTTTGAAAATCTCAATCAACGATTTTATGTGCTTTGGTAGGATGATCATTCATCGTTCCAGGGTACACACTACTGTGATATCGGGCCAATCAGTTGTTTATTGTCTGATTGGCTCAATAATCGGCTGAAAGCGCAGTAGTGTGTACCTAGCCTAACTCTAACACTCTAATGACTACAGAGAATGGTATTGTGCTTTTATAAGTCTGATTGGGAAACACATTAATTTATCATCTACAGAGTGTTGAGTCCTAGAGAAGGGACTGTTGCTGGTGCTTGCAGGAGGGATTTACATGGGAACTGTGGAATCTTGTACATGGGATCCTTTGGTTCTTCCATTTGGGGAAAGGGGACCAGTTCCTAAATGAATTGATCATAAATACCTTTACTCTTGTTGAATGAGACTTATATAGCACCCACATATTCCACAGTGATAAGAGAGACAAACTGAACATACAGCGCCTAATGCAGAGTGAGTACTGCACCAGTTTGCATAGTGTAGCTTGCGTGAAATCGCTCTACCCATGCCCAGAAATACAGCCATGCGCCTATGCACTTGTGCAGATTTCCGTGACTCTGGCACTTACGCCCACTTGCGCCTGGAAATGCGGGATGGCGGAGGGAAGGGGCGTTCAGTTTTTCTCAGAAAATAATACTCTGTGTACTGTAAGGGCGTGTTTGTGCAGTTACAAACAGATGCAAACTGGGGTACAGTTGTATACAGTATATGCGTGTCCATGCCATATTATTTGTGTGTGGTCAAAAGCAAATAGCGGATGATAATGATTGTTGAAATTTGTGAAACTGGGAGTTGTTTACCCTGAGAGATTTTCCAAGTTTTTTTGATAATAGCGAATACAGATTTTGCAAACAAATCCAAAATCCGCTATCTATGGATAGTCTGTTAATGAGAAAACAGAGGTCTTGTACCAAGACCGTTGTTCTTGCTTCCCTAATCACTGTGCATATGCTCTGTGTAGCTATTATTGAAGCATTAGGGAAAAAGGGAGACCTATTTAAAACAATCAAATGTGATGCTATCTCCTTCCATAATCTGCTTATGTTAATTAATGGCATGCTCTTGTAAACACGATCTCTATAAATGTCAAACTAGTATTTGGGAGGTTGGTGGGGTCAGTTTGTGCATTCTCTAAGTGTAGGGCTAGCTAAGGTTAGCAGAGTTCAACAAAAGTATAGAAAGCTTCCAGACCCACACCTGGCCTGGCTAGTAGATTTTGGAAAGACTCTTGTTGTGAATTCTCACAGAAATGCTGTGCAGGGTTAAAGAGCTTCCGAGAATTGTGCTTTCACTTCTGTAGCCTCAAAGAGATGGAATGTACCAAGATTCCTCAGGCAGCATTTCGGGATCACAGCAAGGACCACTGAAGACCAGTGGGCCCCTCATGCCACATAGGTATCACTTCCCCTATGCTATGACGCTGTATATGCCCTCTGTAAGCGGTCTATTGCTAACTACAAATACCTGATTAAAGGGTTTATTTTGTAGTTAAAATGACTATGGCAAAAATATTAATAAATATAACCTAATTAAACTAAATGTATTTATATCCTGGCTCATCGGTAAATGTTTAGATGTGAAACCACTGCCTGTTATTTGTAGTTTCCATGTTACGCAAGAATGACATTGCCATTCAGTGCAGTTTGAACAGAGAGAACATTGATCTCTATGGGAATTAGGCTGTAAGGACATACTGGGGGTCATTTCAGGACTTTTCAGTTTTTTTCATAAAATAATATTTTTAGCCTCATTTAAATTAATCATGAGTTAATGAACATTGGGGCTTATTATTACAGGAGGTACTTGCGTGTAAAACTATTTATTGCTATTTATACGCATGGGTGTATATTTGTTAAATTAAAGGTTTGAAAAAGTGGAGATGTTGCCTATTGCAACTTATCAGATTCTAGGGCCTGATTCATTAAGGATCTTAACTTGAGAAACTTCTTATTTCAGTCTCCTGGACAAAACCATGTTACAATGCAAGGGGTGCAAATTAGTATTCTGATTTGCACATAAGTTAAATACTGATAGATTATTTGTACACTGAAATTTAAAGTTGATATTTGTGTGCTACATGAAAAAACAGTCAGTATTTAACTTATGTGCAAAACAGAGTACTAATTTGCACCCCTTGCTTTATAACATGGTTTTGTCCAGGAGACTGAAATAAGAAGTTTCTCAAGTTAAGATCCTTAATGAATCAGGCCCCTAGTTATCATTTATTTAGTACATTCTACAAAATGACAGCTAGAATCTGATCGCTTGCTATAGGCAACACCTCCACTTTTTCAAACCTGCAGTTTAGTAAATATACCCCTTGGTGTGGTCCTAGAAATGAATTTTCTTTAACAAAGTGCAAAAGGGAGTTATACAATGGGTCCATTTAAAGTTTAGGACTAAACTCCTCCAAAAAATTTACCATTTCCACAGATTATAATAATCTACTCCGCAAAATGAAACCTTGTTGCTGCAATGCACCACAAGACGTCGCACTTTGATGTGCCTACATTTATTCATGCACAGACAGGACTGGAACCCTGTACGTTTGGTCCAGCCAGAGGCATGAAACAAATGTCAGTGTGTTCTATCAGTGCACCTCCCCATCTGGTCAATGATCTCTACGATCATACCTGTTCAACCTGTATGGAGCAAATGAGATATACTGTACAGTCAAATCTACAGTGGGTAAATACTCAATGAGCCAAAACAATAGGACATTTAGATTATAGAATAATGTTGGATGAAACCACTGACATAATTGAAATACTTTTGTCCAGGATTTCGACATACTGAAATATCAGGTCTCTGTGTAAGACATCGCTGCAAACACAAACTGCAAATCTCAGGGTCAATTATCTTAATTGCCACTAAACTGTTGTGGGAGTAGCAGTTAAATGCTGTTCTAAAGAAAAACTATTTTATTTATTTAATAACAGTTATATATTATTATTAACTATATTGATAATAATATTATTATATCATAGTAATATGCCATACAACACAGACACATGTCAGAAGCCAATTAACTAGGGATGTGCACCGGCGACTTTTGAGGTCTCGTGTTTTGTGTTTTGGAACCGGATTTTCGTTATTTTTGAGGTTCGGATTTGTCTCGCAAAACACTTGACGAAAGGTCTCGGTTCGGATTTAAGGTATTGGATTCGGATTTTTTTTGAAAAAAACATAAAAAGTTTAAAAATCAAGTTTTTGGGCTTATTTTCACTCCTAGGCTATTATTAACCTCAATAACATTCAATAACAAGCATTTCCACTAATTTACAGTGTATTCTGAACACCTCACAATATAGTTATTAGTCCAAAACGTTGCAACAAGGTATCTTTCTGGACTGCGTAGAGGAGTGGGTCACCACAATATATATTAAAAACCCTGAACTTTTATGAATCGCACCAATAAATGTACCTGGACTGCGTAGAGGAGTGGGTCACCACAATATCTTAAAAACCCTGAACTTTTATGATTCGCACCAATAAATGTACCTGGACTGCGTAGAGGAGTGGGTCACCACAATATCTTAAAAACCCTGAACTTTTATGATTCGCACCAATAATTGTACCTGGACTGCGTAGAGGAGTGGGTCACCACAATATCTTAAAAACCCTGAACTTTTCTGATTCGCACCAATAATTGTACCTGGACTGCGTAGAGGAGTGGGTCACCACAATATCTTAAAAACCCTGAACTTTTATGATTCGCACCAATAATTGTACCTGGACTGCGTAGAGGAGTGGGTCACCACAATATCTTAAAAACCCTGAACTTTTATGATTCGCACCAATAATTGTACCTGGACTGCGTAGAGGAGTGGGTCACCACAATATCTTAAAAACCCTGAACTTTTATGATTCGCACCAATAATTGTACCTGGACTGCGTAGAGGAGTGGGTCACCACAATATCTTAAAAACCCTGAACTTTTATGATTCGCACCAATAATTGTACCTGGACTGCGTAGAGGAGTGGGTCACCACAATATCTTAAAAACCCTGAACTTTTATGATTCGCACCAATAATTGTACCTGGACTGCGTAGAGGAGTGGGTCACCACAATATCTTAAAAACCCTGAACTTTTATGATTCGCACCAATAATTGTACCTGGACTGCGTAGAGGAGTGGGTCACCACAATATCTTAAAAACCCTGAACTTTTATGATTCGCACCAATAATTGTACCTGGACTGCGTAGAGGAGTGGGTCACCACAATATATTAAAAACCCTGAACTTTTATGATTCGCACCAATAATTGTACCTGGACTGCGTAGAGGAGTGGGTCACCACAATATCTTAAAAACCCTGAACTTTTATGATTCGCACCAATAATTGTACCTGGACTGCGTAGAGGAGTGGGTCACCACAATATCTTAAAAACCCTGAACTTTTATGATTCGCACCAATAATTGTACCTGGACTGCGTAGAGGAGTGGGTCACCACAATATCTTAAAAACCCTGAACTTTTATGATTCGCACCAATAATTGTACCTGGACTGCGTAGAGGAGTGGGTCACCACAATATCTTAAAAACCCTGAACTTTTATGATTCGCACCAATAATTGTACCTGGACTGCGTAGAGGAGTGGGTCACCACAATATCTTAAAAACCCTGAACTTTTATGATTCGCACCAATAATTGTACCTGGACTGCGTAGAGGAGTGGGTCACCACAATATCTTAAAAACCCTGAACTTTTATGATTCGCACCAATAATTGTACCTGGACTGCGTAGAGGAGTGGGTCACCACAATATATTAAAAACCCTGAACTTTTATGATTCGCACCAATAATTGTACCTGGACTGCGTAGAGGAGTGGGTCACCACAATATCTTAAAAACCCTGAACTTTTATGATTCGCACCAATAATTGTACCTGGACTGCGTAGAGGAGTGGGTCACCACAATATCTTAAAAACCCTGAACTTTTATGATTCGCACCAATAATTGTACCTGGACTGCGTAGAGGAGTGGGTCACCACAATATCTTAAAAACCCTGAACTTTTATGATTCGCACCAATAATTGTACCTGGACTGCGTAGAGGAGTGGGTCACCACAATATCTATTAAAAACCCTGAACTTTTATGAATCGCACCAATAAATGTACCTGGACTGCGTAGAGGAGTGGGTCACCACAAGATATATTAAAAACCCTGAACTTTTATGATTCGCACCAATAAATGTACCTGGACTGCGTAGAGGAGTGGGTCACCACAATATCTATTAAAAACCCTGAACTTTTATGAATCGCACCAATAAATGTACCTGGACTGCGTATAGGAGTGGGTCACCACAAGATATCTTAAAAACCCTGAACTTTTATGAATCGCACCAATAAATGTACCTGGACTGCGTAGAGGAGTGGGTCACCACAATATATATTAAAAACCCTGAACTTTTATGATTCGCACCAATAAATGTATCTGGACTGCGTAGAGGAGTGGGCACTGGGCACCACAATAAAATATATAAAAAACCTTCAACAGATCTGCATTACACTACACATACGGCTGCTCCTCCATCCTCTCCATCATATACATGTTGGAGTTTTAGCGTGTGACAACCTCTTGTTTTTGATAATGTCAGTGCATTTGGAATATTTTTCAATTTGCCCCACACCACTGAATGTACTTTATCTATGATACGCAATACGCATCTATCTATCTTGACTGCGTAGTGTGGTGGCCCCGGTACACAATTTGGTACCGAGGCCACAATATAATTAAAAAACCCTCCACGTGTCGGAATTCCACCAAACAAGTATCTGGACTGCATAGTGGGGTGGCCCCGGTACCCAATTTGATACCGGGGCCACAATACCTCCTCCAAACATGCTACAGACAATTCGTCATTGAGAGACCCCAGACAGACAGGGTCGAAGTGTTATTGTTTGACTTTGTAAACCCAAAAAAATGTCCCTGTTGCACATAGTCGTGCAATGAAGACTGACTTTTTCATTTAAAGGCACGATCTTTAAAGTGTAGTGTTTGTAAGTCTAAGTCATATTATACTTTTGGTAAAATTGGTTTATTTTGTTCCTCTTTATGGTAATTAATTAGTAATAGAATTAAAGTAGGAAATAGAATTAAATAGAATTAAAGTAGGAAATAGAGTGGTATAGAGTTGTAGTGTGGTATAGATAGAGTGGTCCACACAATATAATAATAAAACCCTCAACTGGTCTGAATTCCACCAAACAAGTATCTGGACTGCATAGTGGGGTGGCCCCGGTACACAATTTGGTACCGGGGCCACAATACCTCCTCCAAACATGCTACAGACAATTCGTCATTGAGAGACCCCAGACAGACAGGGTCGAAGTGTTATTGTTTGACTTTGTAAACCCAAAAAAATGTCCCTGTTGCACATAGTCGTGCAATGAAGACTGACTTTTTCATTTAAAGGCACGATCTTTAAAGTGTCAGAAAGAGAGAGAAGACACAGGAGAGGAGAGTTGTAGCTGGGGACCTGGGGTGGAAGCTCCCAGGCTACCCCAGCATTGCCTGGAAGTCTGAGCGTGGTGACTGAGCCAGGGCAAGGAATGTGTGCCCTGGATGAGGGGGAGAACTCCATGCCACTATAGTGAACCCAAGAGAGAGGGGGACACTGCACATGGAAGAGGCCCTGGAGTGAGGGCTGCTACAAGAGGCATGGTAGCTGTAGTGTCAGATCCTGAGGCTGAGAGTACACAGAGTGACGTGTCAGAGCACAGGAGACATTATCCCCGCAGAGGAGGGATGAGCTGCAGTTGAGAGGTATGTTGTTGAAATAGGACATGCACACTTTAACAAACCAATCATTTCAGCGACAGGGCCTACCAAACAACTTTGACTGAAATGATTGGTTTGTTTGGGCCCCCACACCAAAAAAGCTATTCATCTCTCCCTGTACAGACTAAACAGGCTCTACTGAGGCAAGATGTCGTCCTCATCCTCAACCTCTGATTCCTCTCCCCCTACAGTGTCTACTTCCTCCTCATCACACATTATCAATTCGTCCCCGCTGGACTCCACAACCACAGGTCCCTCTGTAGTATCTGGAGGGCAGTGCTGTACTTCATTGAGGAATTGATTATTCATTTTTATAAACATCATTTTTTCAACGTTGTGAGGAAGCAACCTCCTTCGCCGCTCACTGACCAGGTTCCCCGCTGCACTAAAAACTCTTTCCGAGTACACACTGGAGGGGGGACAACTCAGGTAAAATAGAGCCAGTTTGTACAGGGGCTTCCAAACTGCCTTTTTTTCCTGCCAGTAACAATATGGACTGTCTGACATGTCTACTTGGATGGTGTCAGCAAAGTAATCATCCACAATTTTTTCTATTGTGACAGCATCCAATGCAGCGAGAGTAGACATGTCTGCAATGGTTGGCAGGTCCTTCAGTCCGGACCAGATGTTATCAGCATCCCCGCCAGTGCCTCTTTTGGGAAAACTGAGCTTTTTCCTCGCAGCCATAGATGTGGAAGAAAATGAGGGTGGAGCTGTTGGCATGTCACGGTCCTCTTCAGAGGACAATCTCCTGACCAGCAGGTCTTTGCACCGCTGTAGACTTGTGTCCGCCGGAAACAGAGACACAACATACGCTTTAAACCGAGGATCGAGCACGGTGGCCAGAATGTATTCCTCTGACTTTAAAAGAGTGACCACCCTCGGATCCTGGCAAAGCGTACGAAGGGCTACATCCACAAGAGCTACATGCTTGCTGTAATCGCAATGGCTTACCAGCTCCTCCCTCACTTTCTCCAGCTGCTTCTGCAACAGCCTGATCAGGGGAATGACCTGACTCAAGCTGGCAGTGTCGGAACTGACTTCTCGTGTGGCAAGTTCAAATGGCTGCAGAACCTTGCACAACACGGAAATCAGTCTCCACTGCGCTTGACTCAGGCGCATCCCCACTCCTTTGCCTATGTCGTAGGTGGCTGTGTAGGCCTGAATGGCCTTTTGCTGCTCCTCCATCCTCTGCAGCATATAGAGGGTGGAGTTCCAGCGCGTCATAACCTCTTGTTTGAGGTGATGGCAGGGCAGGTTCAAGCTTTTTTGATGTGCCTCTAGTCTGCGGTAGGCACTGGCTGAATGCCGAAAGTGTCCAGCAATTTTGCGGGCCACCGCAAGCATCTCCTGCACACCCCTGTCACTCTTGAGGTAATGCTGCACCACCAAATTAATGGTGTGGGCAAAACATGGGACGTGCTGGAAATTGCCCATATTTAATGCCCGCACAATGTTACTGGCATTGTCTGACACCACAAATCCCCATGAGAGTCTAAGTGGGGTAAGCCACTGGGAGATAATTTCCCTCATTTTCTCTAATATGTTGTCAGCGTTGTGCCTCTTATTAAAGCCTGTAATGCACAATGTTGCCTGCCTTTGCATGAGCAGCCATTTTGTAGATGCTGCTACTGATGCAGCTGTTGCTGTTGCTGCGGAAGGGGATGCATCTACCCAGTGGGCTGTCACAGTCATATAGTCCTTCGTTTGCCCAGAACCACTTGTCCACATGTCCGTGGTTAAGTGGACAGTGGGTACAACCGCATTTTTAAGAGCACGGAGGACACTTGATCGTACTTCTCTGTACATTTTTGGTATCGCCTGCCTAGTGAAGTGGAATCTCGAGGGGATTTGGTACCGGGGACACAATACCTCCATCAACCCTCTAAATCCCACTCTACTGATGGCGGACACCGGGCGCACGTCTAACACCAACATTGCAGTTACAGCCGCAGTTATACGCTTTGCAATAGGGTGACTACTATCGTATTTGGTGGTCATGGCAAACGACTGTTGGACGGTCAATTGTTTGGTGAAAGACTTAGCGGTCTTACGACTTCCCCTCTGGGAAGATGACCGACTAACAGCAGCAACAGCAGCAGTGGCAGTAGTAGGCGTACCGCTGCAGGATTCCTCGGATGAATCCCGTATTGAGGAGGACTCAGTCTGGCTGCTGACTTGGGCTGCAGGACTGAATCTGATGGAGATTGTGGAGGAAGTTGACGAGGAGGGTGTTGCTGGTGTGTATCCAACTGGACCACGGGATTTAGGTGTCCCTGTACCGATGAGGGTCCTAGCCCCAGTTCCTGAACTAACCACTGAACTATGAAGGTTATTCAGGTGACGTATAAGGGAGGATGTTCCTAGGTGGGCAAGATCCTTACCCCTGCTTATTTGAGCTTTACATAAGCTCTACTGAGGCAAGATGTCGTCCTCATCCTCAACCTCTGATTCCTCTCCCCCTACAGTGTCTACTTCCTCCTCATCACACATTATCAATTCGTCCCCGCTGGACTCCACAACCACAGGTCCCTCTGTAGTATCTGGAGGGCAGTGCTGTACTTCATTGAGGAATTGATTATTCATTTTTATAAACATCATTTTTTCAACGTTGTGAGGAAGCAACCTCCTTCGCCGCTCACTGACCAGGTTCCCCGCTGCACTAAAAACTCTTTCCGAGTACACACTGGAGGGGGGACAACTCAGGTAAAATAGAGCCAGTTTGTACAGGGGCTTCCAAACTGCCTTTTTTTCCTGCCAGTAACAATATGGACTGTCTGACATGTCTACTTGGATGGTGTCAGCAAAGTAATCATCCACAATTTTTTCTATTGTGACAGCATCCAATGCAGCGAGAGTAGACATGTCTGCAATGGTTGGCAGGTCCTTCAGTCCGGACCAGATGTTATCAGCATCCCCGCCAGTGCCTCTTTTGGGAAAACTGAGCTTTTTCCTCGCAGCCATAGATGTGGAAGAAAATGAGGGTGGAGCTGTTGGCATGTCACGGTCCTCTTCAGAGGACAATCTCCTGACCAGCAGGTCTTTGCACCGCTGTAGACTTGTGTCCGCCGGAAACAGAGACACAACATACGCTTTAAACCGAGGATCGAGCACGGTGGCCAGAATGTATTCCTCTGACTTTAAAAGAGTGACCACCCTCGGATCCTGGCAAAGCGTACGAAGGGCTACATCCACAAGAGCTACATGCTTGCTGTAATCGCAATGGCTTACCAGCTCCTCCCTCACTTTCTCCAGCTGCTTCTGCAACAGCCTGATCAGGGGAATGACCTGACTCAAGCTGGCAGTGTCGGAACTGACTTCTCGTGTGGCAAGTTCAAATGGCTGCAGAACCTTGCACAACACGGAAATCAGTCTCCACTGCGCTTGACTCAGGCGCATCCCCACTCCTTTGCCTATGTCGTAGGTGGCTGTGTAGGCCTGAATGGCCTTTTGCTGCTCCTCCATCCTCTGCAGCATATAGAGGGTGGAGTTCCAGCGCGTCATAACCTCTTGTTTGAGGTGATGGCAGGGCAGGTTCAAGCTTTTTTGATGTGCCTCTAGTCTGCGGTAGGCACTGGCTGAATGCCGAAAGTGTCCAGCAATTTTGCGGGCCACCGCAAGCATCTCCTGCACACCCCTGTCACTCTTGAGGTAATGCTGCACCACCAAATTAATGGTGTGGGCAAAACATGGGACGTGCTGGAAATTGCCCATATTTAATGCCCGCACAATGTTACTGGCATTGTCTGACACCACAAATCCCCATGAGAGTCTAAGTGGGGTAAGCCACTGGGAGATAATTTCCCTCATTTTCTCTAATATGTTGTCAGCGTTGTGCCTCTTATTAAAGCCTGTAATGCACAATGTTGCCTGCCTTTGCATGAGCAGCCATTTTGTAGATGCTGCTACTGATGCAGCTGTTGCTGTTGCTGCGGAAGGGGATGCATCTACCCAGTGGGCTGTCACAGTCATATAGTCCTTCGTTTGCCCAGAACCACTTGTCCACATGTCCGTGGTTAAGTGGACAGTGGGTACAACCGCATTTTTAAGAGCACGGAGGACACTTGATCGTACTTCTCTGTACATTTTTGGTATCGCCTGCCTAGTGAAGTGGAATCTCGAGGGGATTTGGTACCGGGGACACAATACCTCCATCAACCCTCTAAATCCCACTCTACTGATGGCGGACACCGGGCGCACGTCTAACACCAACATTGCAGTTACAGCCGCAGTTATACGCTTTGCAATAGGGTGACTACTATCGTATTTGGTGGTCATGGCAAACGACTGTTGGACGGTCAATTGTTTGGTGAAAGACTTAGCGGTCTTACGACTTCCCCTCTGGGAAGATGACCGACTAACAGCAGCAACAGCAGCAGTGGCAGTAGTAGGCGTACCGCTGCAGGATTCCTCGGATGAATCCCGTATTGAGGAGGACTCAGTCTGGCTGCTGACTTGGGCTGCAGGACTGAATCTGATGGAGATTGTGGAGGAAGTTGACGAGGAGGGTGTTGCTGGTGTGTATCCAACTGGACCACGGGATTTAGGTGTCCCTGTACCGATGAGGGTCCTAGCCCCAGTTCCTGAACTAACCACTGAACTATGAAGGTTATTCAGGTGACGTATAAGGGAGGATGTTCCTAGGTGGGCAAGATCCTTACCCCTGCTTATTTGAGCTTTACATAAGCTACATATTGCCATACATTGGTTGTCTGGATTTGGATAAAAATAACTCCAGACCGAAGAGGTGCATTTTTTGGTCTTCTGACCAGGCATGACGATGGGCTTTTTCATCCCATGGACATCAGCTGTTTCCCCCCCTGGTGCCTCATTTACAATAACCACATCACCATCCTCATCATCAAGTTCCTCCACAGCGCCAGCTACATCATCAATAGCCTCCTCCCGAGCCACCTCTTCCCGTACAGTGATGGGAAGGTCAGGCTTGACAACCACCAACACCCTTGGACTCGCCTTGGGGATTTGTGATAATTTCTCTTTAGAAGGCAGAGTTGTTTGCTGTTTTGTTGCTGACAGCATAACTCTCTTCAATTTTTTGTAGGGGGGGGGGAGGAGGAGGAGGGCTAAGATCCGTGGGTGAAGCTGAACCACTAGTCATGAACACGGGCCAGGGCCTAAGCCGTTCCTTGCCACTCCGTGTCGTAAATGGCATATTGGCAACTTTACGTTTCTCCTCAGATGATTTTAAGTTTCTCTTTTTGCTACTTTTTCTTAACTTGGGCTTTTTGGATTTTACATGCCCGGTACTACGAGATTGGGCATCGGGCTTGGAAGACGACGTTGATGGCATTTCATCGTCTATGTCATGACTAGTGGCAGCAGCTTCAGCATTAGGAGGAAGTGGGTCTTGATCTTTCCCTACTTTATCCTCCAAATTTTTGGTCTCCATTATATGTAGCACAAGATACTGCAGAATGTGTGAACTTGGTAATATTGCAGTACCAATGGACTTATACTGCTGGATTGGTTTTGCAAATTTGGTTATAATTATTATTTTTTATTTTTTTTTTAAATTTTTTATTTTTTTTTACTTTTTTCTTATTTTTAAAAAACTTGGGAATAGTGGGGAAATAACTATGCCCTTAGAAGCACAGAGCACAGGACACAGCACCACTGGACTGAACAGGACACGGCACAGGACCCAGCAGCACTACGGAACTCAGCAGGACAGAGCACAGGACACAGCACCACTGGACTGATACTGCAGAATGTGTGAACTTGGTAATATTGCAGTACCAATGGACTTATAATGCTGGATTGGTTTTGCAAATTTGGTTATAATTATTATATATTTTTTTTTTTTTTTAATTTTTTTTTTTTTTTTACTTTTTTTTTTTTTTTAAAAAACTTGGGAATAATGGGGAAATAACTATGCCCTTAGAAGCACAGAGCACAGGACACAGCACCACTGGACTGAACAGGACACGGCACAGGACCCAGCAGCACTACGGAACTCAGCAGGACAGAGCACAGGACACAGCACCACTGGACTGATACTGCAGAATGTGTAAACTTTGTAATATTGCAGTACCACTGGACTTTTACTGCTGAATGTGTGAACTTGGTAATATTGCAGTACCAATGGGCTTATACTGCAGGATTGGTTGTGAAAATTTTGTGGTAATTAAAAAATATTAAAGTAGTTTTTGGTATTTTTTAAAAAAACTTTTTTTTATTTTTTTAAACACAGGGGAATATTGGGGAAATAACTATGCCCTTAGAAGCACAGAGCACAGGACACAGCACCACTGGACTGAACAGGACACAGCACAGGACCCAGCAGCACCACTGACCTCAGAAGGACAGAGCACAGCACACAGCACCACTGGACTGATACTGCAGAACACAGCACAGCACAGCACAGCACTAAACAGCACAGCACTAAACAGCACAGCACAACACAGCACTAAACAGCACAGAACTAAACAGCACAGAACTAAACAGCACAGAACTAAACAGCACAGAGGACCACCTAACACACCCTCCCTCTACCCTGATCAATGCCCGAGTGAAGATTGCGGCGACTAGCGGGGAATTTATAGGATCCGAGTATCGCGAGATCCGACAACGGGATTATGAGTCAGAGCCTCAGTTTCACTTTTGAATTTGGCGCCAATACCCGGATCTGTCTCGGATCCGACTCGGATCCGCAACGTTCGGGTGGGCTCGGATTTCATAAATCCGAGTGCGCTCATCCCTACAATTAACCAACCAATATGTCTTTGGAGTGTGGGAGGAAACTGGAGAACCCAGAGGATACCTCCATGCAAGGGAAGAACATACAAACTCCACAGAGACAAGAACCTGGTTGGAATCAAGTCATAGTTAGTTTCCACTGGTAGATTCCCTTATTAATCTGAGATATGTCATGCCTCATGGGCTCCCATTGTTTCTCAATTATTAAACATCTACTACAGAGATCAGTTTAGCTTCCTAAATATATTATTAGAAGCTAACAGACGTGACATATTTCCAATTTCTAAGCTGGGCATATATTCACTTTATTCATATGAATTGTTCTATAAGCAATAACTATCCTGAAAAATGGTTGAAGACTTTTGACGATATTTCCATTATATTATTAAACACTCTAACTTATACTGTTAATCAAATAATGTAATTTTTTATTTCTATGTACTATCGCAACTGACATTAATAGCAAATCCCACTTTCCACCTATTTGGATCCCTCTGTTTTGCATGTTTGTTTCTGTATTGATATACTTAAGTTTGCTTCTACTAGTCTATGTATGGGATATCAGGGCGACTGCCAGTATATCCCTTTGTTTGTTCACCTCATTAGCTAGTAGGGGGGAAAAAATTTGAATTACACTTTAGACTTTTGTAAAACTTTTGAAAAACTGTCACACAGAAACAAGCTCTATTGTATAGTGAAAATACTGACAAAAATAAGTATAAAATATCCCTATTAAATAATAGGTCTTAGCCACAAATTTACAATCACTATGCTTACTGGCAAAAAAATGCAATCATTTTGGCAGTAAATGCTTATGGAAGGAATATCATTTATAAAATGTAGTCCCCATATTCCCATCTCCCTATCTCTTTGTCCTTTTCACCATTGTCTCAAGAACCATATTCTCCTCACCATATTATACTGCCTCAATAACCGTATTCTCCTCACCATATTATACTGCCTCAAAAACAGTATTCTCCTCACCATATTATACTGCCTCAAGAACAGTATTCTCCTCACCATATTATACTGCCTCAAAAACAGTATTCTCCTCACCATATTATACTGCCTCAAAAACTGTATTCTCCTCACCATATTATACTGCCTCAAGAACAGTATTCTCCTCACCATATTATACTGCCTCAAGAACAGTATTCTCCTCACCATATTATACTGCCTCAAAAACTGTATTCTCCTCACCATATTATACTGCCTCAATAACAGTATTCTCCTCACCATACTATACTGTCTCAAGTACTGTATTCTCCTCACCATACTATACTGTCTCAAGTACTGTTTTCTCCTCACCATATTATACTGCCTCAAGAACAGTATTCTCCTCACCATACTATACTGTCTCAAGTACTGTATTCTCCTCAGCATACTATACTGTCTCAAGTACTGTTTTCTCCTCACCATATTATACTGCCTCAAGAACAGTATTCTCCTGACCATACTATACTGCCTTAAAAACAGTTTTCTCCTCACCATATTATACTACCTCAAGAACCGTAATCTCGTCATCATATTATACTGCCCCAAGAACCGTAATCTCGTCATCATATTATACTGCCTCAAGAACCGTAATCTCACCATATTGTACTGCCTCAAGAACCATATTCTCCTCACCATATTATACTGCATCAAAAACCGTATTCTCACCGTATTATACTGCTTCAAGAACCGTAATCTCCTCATCATATTATATTGCATCAAAAACCGTATTCTCACCGTATTATACTGCCTCAAGGACCGTATTCTCTTTAATATATTATTCTGCCTCAAGAACCGTAACCTCACCATAATAAACTGCTTCAAGAACCGTATTCTCACCATATTATACTGGTTCAAGGACAGTATTCTCTGCATCATATTATACTGCTTCAGGGACCGTATTCTTTTCACATATTATACTGCTCCAAGCAGAGGCAGAACTAACGAGCTGTGGGCCCCAGTGCAGGGAAGTGGGGAGAAGGGAACTGGGGCTTAGTTTCCTGTGCAGTGGGCCCCATTATCTCCAAGGGCCCCAGTGCACCGCACCTGCTGCACCATTGGTAGTTCCGAATTGCGTCATTTTGGCCCCGCCCCCACAAATAAAATTACGGGATGCGTGATAAATGCCAGCTCTTGCGGGAGCCCGGGAGACTGACCCGAATTTCAGGAGTTTCCCAGATTTTCCGGGAGAGTTGGCAAGTATGGAGTACCAGCTTGATTTTATTAACTTGAATGTATCCCTGTTATTCTCAAAATGATGAGATCCATTACACACAGTTGTCATGCAAAAATTTTTTGCAGTAAAACAGTTCTTTAAACCTAGTAAGGCATGTCTGAGCAATCAGACTGGGTCAGAATAAAATTGGGAAGACGATAAATAACGTTGGACATTTATGTGAAATAAACACATCACTTCCAAGAAAAGTATTCAGTGAATACCAAACGCCAGTCACTGTTCTGCACTATACAAAGTGAGATTGTGACATTCTGTGTGACCCGAAGGATCAGGTGGTATGAATTAACAAGTTGCACATAATACAACTTAAATGACATTAAAAAATAAAATAGATATTACATAATGTCTGACATCAGTTTTACAATCTCAGAATTTGGCTGTGTTCCACCCAGAATTCCATCTTTCAGTTTGTTCCGTCCAGAATTCAGCCACATTTATATTCCCCTCTGTATAACCCCTGTCATTTTTGTTCCACCCAGAATCACCCCCCACCCTCCCCCACAATAAAGTTTGGGAATTTGATTTCTTTAGGCATTCATGTGACTTAAAGTTCAGTACAGGCTTTAAAACAATATGTCTTTTTTAAATGACTACTGATATTTTAGAGCAATAAAAAAAAGGAGAATCAATATTCCAAGGGAGGAATTCAATTGCCCCCAGAGTATCGTTGCGCTAATCCTATTACCGTTATTACAGTAAATTTAAACCGGCTTTCAGCTTGCAGCTCAGAGAGCTGCAAGCAAAAAAGCGCAGGCCGCGTTACTTTTTACAGTAACGCAGACAATTAAATTCCCCCCTAAAGTGGAACTATATGATCAATTTTATAACTAGTTATGCAATGCAAACCATAAGAGATTTGTTACTCCTTCTCACTCGTGCCCAAAACAGGTTTCCATGTCCAAAAGCCACATTGAAAACACCTTAAGACACAATTATCATCATCATCATCACCACCATTTATTTATATAGCGCCACTGATTCCACAGCGCTGTACAGAGAACTCACTCACATCAGTCCCTGCCCCATTGGAGCTTACAGTCTAAATTTCCTAACACACACACACAGACGGAGAGAGTAGAGGGTCAATTTTTGGTAGCAGCCAATTTACCTACCAGTATGTTTTTGGAGTGTGGGAGGAAACCGGAGCACCCGGAGGAAGCTCACGCAAACACGGGGAGAACATACAAACTCCTCACAGATAAGGCCATGGTCAGGAATTGAACTCATGACCCCAGTGCTGTGAGTGTCACAATAGTGATGAATGCCTGATTGACCAGATTTTATCACATAACCAACAATAATAACAAAAGTAATTTAAATGTAATACATTTAATAGCAAACAATGGTGGTAATAACTGCCAGCATTCAAAGTCCCTTTGTCCATTAGATAAAGGAGCCACAGGGCCCTGAAATGTTATTATGATTTACTCTATAGTTAGTTTTTTAAGGTATTGGGCCTGATCCATCAAGGCACGTATCTGCTGATTTTGAGCATCTCGTACGCAAAATCACTCCACGCAGGGAGATACAGTCATGTACGTAAGCTATATCCGTGTGAAAGCGAGCGAGAAAGGGCACTTACTACTGCCTGCGACTTTGGGGAGTGAACTGGACGAGGAAGGGGCGTGTTGCTATATTCGCTGAACAAGCGGCGTGCCAAACTGGAGCACACGCAGCCATGGCCGTATCAAGCTCTATGGTCATGAAAGTAACTGGTCTTTCTGCCATATCGCTTTCACCAGCTTTGGAGCTAGTCTAAGTCCTGATCAGTAATGATAACAGTCTCGTATGCATGCTGTAAGATGAGTTTGCAATCACAAGCAACTGGGAACTTTATTTTTATATTCAGTAGACATTAACACCATTCTAATAAATGTATTCCATGAAAAAAAGGTAAAACTGTTTTATCATGAATGCATTTATTATTATATCATGTAACATTATTTCAATTTTTTTTTCCCTGTGCGCTCTTTTTAGAATTTATAATCCACATACTTCAGTACATTGTATTTCTTTTGGTGTATCCATGGCTTGCAACATAGATATTTCTTCTTTTTTTTTTTTTAAGTTATTTTTATTTTTATTTTTTTAATCAAAAATGATTTTTTATTATATTTTCCTCAAACAGATCTATAATGAAACTGATGAGGCCACTTGCACCTTTGTACAAGTGTGTTTTAACTCTTTAGTGTACACACAAACTACAACGTTTAATTGTTACAATCTGCTATAAATGTTACTTTTAAGTAGAGATGGGCGGGTCCGGTTCTCCGAGAACCGAACCCACCCGAACTTTGGGTATCCGAGTACCGAGCTGAGCAGCTCGGTACTCTCCCGCCCGTTCCGAATCCAAATCGAGGCCGAACGTCATCGGGACGTCGTCTAATCTCGGGGCTTGGTTCTCCCGATACTTCAACTTTATAAATACACGCCTCCACAGCAATCCATCGCCATTTGACAGAGGGAGAGAGCAGGGTGTAGTCATAGGCTGATTAGAGCAGGGACAGAGAATACAATATTGTTCTTGCAATTGCTCTAACCAAAATCGCTAGTGCAGAGAGGAGGATAGAGGTTTATTATTTTTTCTTAATATTTGGCACTCAATCGTGAGCATTCTGCTGATGTGTGCCTTAATAGCCCGAGTGTAGCCGGTGATACCCAAATTGAGGATGCCACTTTGGAATTAGAAGAGGATGAGGGGGAGATTTGTGTAGGCGACGAGGGCGCTAATGAGGATGTTGATGAGGATGAGGTTGTTTGTGTAAGTCCTGCACCAGTGGCAGCAGTTCTGGCACGTGACAAGAAAAGTGTAGGGTGTAATATACATTCAAAGACGATGGCTGCATTGCCAATATGCATAGATGGAGAGGAAGACAATCTGTTTTGTGTGTAGAATAAATGAAGGCCTACCAACGAAGAATTAAACTGTTTTTTTGGATGATTTATTACCTCAACAATTAGATTACTTGTCTCTAAAACAGTTGGAGCACTAAATTGGGTTAATTTAGGCCCAAAAACATGGATTTTAAAAATAGCAAAACAAAACCAAACAAAACCAAAACCAAAACCAAAACCAAAACACGCAATGGCGGTTTTGCAAAACCAAAACCAAAACACGACGGTAATCCAGATCCAAAACTGAATGCAAAATCAAAACACGGGGGTCAGTGACCATCTCTACTTTTAAGGTCAATCAGATAAAAGACAGAGACTCGGTTTTGTGCATAATCAATTAAGTGTATTAGAATTAATAACAAACAAATACTACAAACCACACATCATACATAATAAAAAAAATAATAACTTATAGTCATTTTCTTTTCCGCTTGCCCAGTGGCTGTGAGGTTTGCTTTTACACCTGGCTTTCGGTTACCCGTGATTTGGAAGACTGTGTAGAAGAAGCAGAGGTCATTGGGTTAACAGGCAGTGGCTGGGCATAGGGGGCTGAAATGGTTTGGGGACAGAAAGATGGATTTGGGTTGGAGACGGTAGTGGGGCAGCAGGTGAAAAGTGGGGATTATAAACAGGTGTGGGTAAATCGGTCTGATGGCTGGGATCATTATTGGGATAATGGGGATGGAAAGTAAACTTGGGAAATTTGGGGAGCAAGGTTGGAAACGACATAGTGGGAAAACCAGGTCAGTGAAACATGAAAAGATCTTGTGGATGTCTGTGAGCATGAAATGAATAGTTGTGAGGTTAGTGTCCAACTTGTGGTCTGACATAGGCCATTGTAGCCACCAATAATATTGAAGAGGACAGTAATCTCACAAATATCTGAGCTCCTGAAGTCACACAATGGCAGGGCTGGATGAGTAATTCACCAGTCCTTATGCAGGTGTGTTTTACTGTGATTTAATTCAGGTGCATTCACTTGCGAATGCCACTGTATGATTAGCAAGGGGTCAGACAGGCCTCTAATTGTTTGGGTACAGTTGATGACCAAGAATAATTGACAGGTGAGTCACACATCTTACAGACGGTATTAATGGGATCCGCGAGTGAAGTGAGTACACCCATACGTGCACTGAGAACCAATCACAGCGCAGAATGTTGGAAAGTAATTCACTTACAAATATCAGGGCTGCAAAATTTGCCCGGGCAGAGCGCCGCATACTCACAGCGACAATGGATGATTTGCATAATCCATGCCCTTATTTGAACACAACCTAATAATATCATAAGAAACACATTATTTTGTGAACACATAGAGTAACGCAGTCACAAACACTAGAGAGAATAATGTCTTACCATATAATAAAGGCGAATTAAATACACCTTTGTTGTTTATCACTAAGTTAATGGGAATTGTCTTTCCTACAGCAGTCCATATAGAAATGACAATTAAGTAATGTGAATAGATAGCTGCAGAGGTGGAAATAGCCAGCTGTGGACCCCGGTGCCGGGAGGCGGGAAGGAGGGAATCGGGGCCCCCGACCCAATGCATCTGCCATGCAGCGGGCCCCAGTATCTCCATGAGCCCCAGTGCACAGCACCTGCCGCACCAATGGTAGTTCCACCACTGGATAGATGCTTATTTTATGTTATTTCGAGTCATGTTATTTTCATAAAAATATGCAAATATGTAGTAGCAACTCCAACAACCTATCTGGTTGAAATTAGTTATTGCACATTGAACTTTGCTAGTTTACAGCCCCCATTCTCATGAGTATAAGCATCTGTTACCAGGGAGACTGCAAGAAGCTTATTTAGACTGAAAATGGTGCACTTTGCCTGTTATACAAGAGAAGGAAGCAGCTTGACGACAACTGTCAGCTAAAGGATTGGACAGATTAAGTTAGAACACTTCAGTGGACATTCTCCTAGGTGCAGAACTGTACCTGGTACCTCAGATGTTTTAGTTTAACTATGGTTGACCTCTTTTAACCCTTTGTTCGATGTTAAGCCCTATTAAGTTGTATTTGCTCATAGTTCCTATTCCCAGTTCAGGTCCTTTTTTGAGCATAAACCCTACAATATTGCCTGTTTGAAGCATTGTTAATGGGATGAATGAGCATTTGGTGTATTCCAAGTCATAGGCCTGAGAGAAGCACTGCCCTAACCTTGGTAAAGTAAGAAACAGCTGATGACTTTTCTGCACTGCCTAAGCCCTATATCAAGTTTACAGGTTTGAATCTTGCTCTACAAATCAGGGTCATGGACTGTGAGCTCCCATGTGGCCTATCTATGAGGATGGTGTCACGGTTCTTACGATGAGACTCGGCAGATGTAGCGACCCCAAGGGATTCGAACAGTTTAACACTACTCCAACAGGGCGCGGAGTCTAACGAGGAGACGGTGTTCACCAGGAACCGCCGCAAAGCGGTATGGGCTTAGCTGCGTCTACCTCGCAGGTCGCGGTCCCTACTAGAGCACTGTACGGAAGTCCCTGAGAGAGTACAGGTAGTAGTACCGTAGTAAGAGTGGTAAATATAATAAGTAATGGCAATGAAGATGATGCAGTTCGGTGTAACTCTGCAGACCACTATGTGGTGTTTAGGTTCAGGAAAATGAGCGTCAGCTCTGAAGACAAATGTAGAGAAGTTGTCCGGAGATGAGTATCAGCTCTGCAGGCCACTATGTGGCGGAGAGTCCAGTAGAATAAGCGTTAGCTCTGTAGACCACTATGTGGTATAAAGTTCAGTAGAATGAGCGTCAGCTCTGAAGACAAAAGTAGAGAAGATGTCCGGAGATGAGTGTCAGCTCTGCAGGCCACTATGTGGCGGAGAGTCCAGTAGAATGAGCGTTAGCTCTGCAGACCACTATATGGTATAAAGTTCAGTAGAATAAGCGTCAGCTCTGTAGACCACTATGTGGTGTAAAGTTCAGTAAAATGAGCATCAGCTCTGCAGACAAATGTAGAGACGATGTCCAGAGATGAGCGTCAGCTCTGCAGACTAGGATGGAAGAAAATAGCTGGAAGATAACAGGAATCCACTTCTATCACCAGGAGGTGACTCAAAGAACAGGCACTGTAGGTAAGGAGGAAGTGCCTTTTAAAGTAAGCGCCATTAGAATCCACCAATGAGAGGAGAACAGAGGTTTTAAAGAAGCCGAATCCAAGATGGCGGCGCCCAGGACGGAGCGGAGCGCCGGAGCCAGGTAACCCGGTGTGTGATAGATGGCCTTTAGTGTGTAGGGTGCGCCTAAGATGACAGTTTTCTATTACCCTTTGTGTGTCATTTAGGAAGAAATGAGACATTGCCAGATCCTGGCTGAGCCTTTGAAGAACCCTATCTCTAAATCAGGGCTGGCCAATCGGCAAAATACAGGCCACATGTGGGCATCCAGGCTTCTCTAAAAGCTCCATAGACTGTCGGGAGACTTCATTTGACAACTATTTGACCTGAAAGTCCATAGTTAAGAAAGAAATGCATCCCTCTCGAAATACTTGGACAGAGCTGCTGTAAGTAAAACAACTCTTTCATGGTAGTGGTTATCATTGGCTATCTATGGACAGGGTGTGCTGAAGACCCCACT
Organism: Mixophyes fleayi; assembly: GCF_038048845.1. NCBI lineage: Eukaryota > Metazoa > Chordata > Amphibia > Anura > Limnodynastidae > Mixophyes > Mixophyes fleayi. Next base: position 198,830,849 of record NC_134407.1, on the reverse strand, counting down.
GGTACAATGGTTATACCAGGTACGTGGTTAAGATCCATAATACATGAGTTGTGATCTATAGTAACGTTAAATAGCAGGTATAATTGTTCTTCGCTTTGTTAATACATTAATACAGCATTTCCCAAACACAAGTATTCTACTTTTGACAAGGAAAATTTGTTTCATAACTAATCCTGGGTCATTTCAGTCTTTTTTTTTTATAATTTAGTCTACAAACATGAAATAATTTGCCAAACTTTTACATGCCACATTTTATAACATGAAATGATCATTCTGATCTCTTTAGCCTATTAAAAGGGGCTTAAACTCGTTTAAGTCTCACTTTTGAAGAATTAATGAATCATGTGCTGAGTTTTCATTAGTAACCTATCCATGTCGACGTTACACATGATATTTGTGTGCGAAGAATGATAAAATTCAATAGAACAAAACATTTTCTGACTTCGTTTTACTAATATGTTACCGTTTCCATGGACAATTTTACCTAAATCAAATATGCTGGAGAGTGGTAATTTTATAGCCTGTTGGTGCCACCTCTGTTATTGTGTTCAGAGCCCTCTGATAAGTAGGAAAGAATGTACAACAATTGTGTACTGTAAGCATGTTCCTCCGTTCATTTTTCTAATATATGACATTTTCTCATTGGTGTGAGGTTTCCAGAAGATAATTTTGCCCATGTAGGCTGCTTTAGAACTAATGTAGGCAATGTACAGTAAGGGTGTGCCAAGGTCCAGTGCATGCAGCATGTAGGTAGTACTGGAGGCCAAAGGAGCAGATGAGGTCACCAAGGGAGGAGGAGGTGTTGAGTGAGAAGAGCAGGGGGCCAAGAATGGATCCTTGGTGGGCTGCGACCTGTAAGGGAAGAGGTGGAGTCTGGTGTAGAGACCGATAAGTAGTGGTTGGGGAGGTATGATGGAAACCAGGAAAGGACACTGTTACAGAGGCCTATAGATTGGAGAGTTTGCAAGTGGAGGGAGTGGTCAACAGTATCATCATCATTTATTTATATAGCGGCACTAATTCCGCAGTGCTGTACAGAGAACTCACTCACATCGATCCCCATTGAAGCTTACAGTCTAAATTCGCTATCATAAACACACACACATAGAGAGAGAGAGAGACTAGGTTCAATTTCCGGTTTCCTCCTACACTCCAAAAACATACTGGTAGGTTAATTGCTGCTATTAAATTGCCATTAGTATGTTTTGGTCTGTGTGTGTGTGTATGTTAGGGGATTTAGATGGTAAGTTCCAATGGGCAGGGACTGTTGTGAATGAGTTCTTTTTACAGTGCTGCGTAAATAGTGGCGCTATATAAATAAATAGATGATGATGATGATATAAGCTCAACTAATTCGCTGAACCTAGACCTGTTTTAGTATCAATGAATCTGTAAATTCATAGTGGATCTATTAATAATAAAAGTGGGTCTGTGTGACACGCCCCAGGAAAGTTAGGTCACATTGTAGAATTGAGTAGTAAATCAGGCAACATGCAAATGGTGATTGTAAACAATGTCACAGACCGCAACCCCTGGAGGTGTGGAAGTGTCTTCAAAAAGCAAAGACCAGTTACAAAACATTGTCAGTCTTTTGGGAAATCAATCATCATTGATAAGCTGTCCATCTTCAAGCCAATTTGGCACATAATATACCACTGTCTGTAAGTTACACTCTGACTTTAAACCCTTTATTTTAAATCTGTTTTGCTTGTGTATGTATGTCAATTTTTTATTAATTGTTTTTATAATCTGCAAGCATTGTACTTTTTATTAAATAAAAAAAATAATAAATGATGTCCTTCTTGCTCTAAACGAATTTACTGCCTGTTTACAATACATAGTGGGCTTGAATCATTAAGGAGAGCAAATCATGAAAAAGGAGTAACTTTGGACCTGACCAAAACCATGATGCATTGGAAGGGGGGGGGGGGGTAAATTTAAAATGTGGGGGACAGATTTATAGTTGGAATAGGACATGTCCTAAGTCAACTTTAATTTTCGCTGTAAAAATAAAGCTATCAAGTATTTGTGTGCTAGATGAAAAAAAAAGCCAGTATTTAACTTATGTGCAAAATAATAGACTAATTTACACTTCTTGCATTGTAACATAGTTTGTCCCGGAGAACATTCACTCCTTTTTTTGCCTTACTTTCCTTAATGACTCAGGCCCAGATTGCTTGGCTGAGATTATCCTTTAGATACCAGTGTGTGAAGTGTTAACTGTTTAGCTACCAGAGCACCGAGTGTGCACAATTGGGTAATTAAGTAATAGGTTTGCTACGGGCCTTATACGTAGCTGGTGGCAGTTGGTGGAGAGATGCGGAAGCGGGTGTCTGTGTTGGGAAAGGGACCAGTGAAATCTGTAGCCTTAGAGAAAGAGGTGAGTGTGAGATTTGGGCTGCAATCCTGTGTGTTTCTTTACAGTAAGCTGCCCACGAGTGCGCAGAGGGCGGTTTGTGACTGATAGAGGGGTTCAGGAGCGGTTTCCTGACAAATTAAAGGCAATATAGTTTTTGACTGTGTGAATATATGATAACATATTAAATAAGGGAGTGGCAAGAGGTGGCGATTCATGACACAGCATTAAAAAGGTCTGACAAAGTTTGATTCCCTCATTACTAAAGGCAATGGCTAGAGAGTATTACAAGTGCTATGATATGATACCATAACATGGAAAAGTATGTTATTAAATAATGAAAGATGTACATTTTTCACAAGTGATTCTATAGGAATTATATTTTCCTATCTAGTAATTAATGGTTTTAGATTGTTTAATTAATGATTTGCAGATATTTACTTTTTGATGACTTCATCCAAGTCTGCCCTTCTCTTGTTGTCGGCCATCTTGTCATAGGTCATTTTAAAGGTCTCCTCATGTTCGTGTATCCCGTTTGTCCGTTCATCCCACAAAATAACTTCTCCCTCAAGGTGATTTGTCTCTGTCTGTAAGGAAGAAATTCAAAGTTTCAGTAATTTTTCTTATGCACACAAATATTTACATGCTCAATCTACGGGGGGTATTCAATTGACGACAGGAGCGCTGAAAATCCCGCGCTCGAAAAATATTACCGTTATAACGGTAATCTGCGCGGGAAAACCGTTAATACGGTAATTTACTCGCTGGTTTTCAGCTCGCAGCTCCCTGAGCTGCGAGCTGAAATCCAGCGAGATATTACCGTATTAACGGTAATATTTTTCGAGAGCGGGATTTTCGGCGATCCCGCCGTCAATTGAATATGCCCCTAAAGGACGAGTTTAAGTCTAGATGCATGCTATACCATGTGTTTGTAATCACAAAGCAACTGTAAAAATTTATTTTATGCTCAGTTAACATTAACAGCATGCTAATAAATGTATTTCAAGGAAAACATTTTTTTAAAAACATTTAAAAAAACCCCAAACTGATTTATCATTAATGGCTATCTTATTAACAGGTGACATTAATTCAATAATTATTTTATTTTTCTTTTGTGAATGTATAATCTACATAGGTATTGGACGTATCCTGCAGCGTCTCGTGCACAGCAGACCCGCCCCTGATTTCAACAGTGCACGTTTCTTCAGATCTGCGCCTTGATGAATTCAGGAGGACACAAAGCCGCAATACGTGTGCTAGTTGCGCTCATCATGCGTGCCTCAATGAATCAGGTCCAAAGTGGCGTAAAGTTCCAGCGATACCATACTCATCATTTCATGTTGTATTTGTATATTTACATTTTGCAGAGTTTATAACCTATTATAGAGCTGGGGGGGGGCGGTCAATATACTCTGCTATGTGGTATAGTTGGGCAGCACATGGTTAAGTGTTTAGATCTTCTGCCTTACAGCACTGGGGTCATGAGTTCAATTCCTGACCATGGTGTTATCTGTGTGGAGTTTGTATGTTCTCCCCGTGTTTGCGTGGGTTTCCTCCTGGTGCTCCAGTTTCCTCCCACACTCCAAAAACATACTGGTAGGTTAATTGGCTGCTAACAAATTGACCCTAGTCTGTGTGCGTGTGTGTGTTAGGGAATTTAGACTGTAAGCTCCAATGGGGCAGGGACTGATGTTAGTGAGTTCTCTGTACAGCGCTGTAGAATTAGTGGCGCTATATAAATATATGGTAATAATAATAATAATAGTTGGGGTAGGACTGGGAAGACATAAGGCCAAATTCCACAAAGTCAAATACTGATTGAGGCGACTATTTTGCAGATTGGTTTAGAAAATGTTGCTAATCTCTGTCTATGTAGGAACACCAGCATCTATTTACCATGACAGGTGGACTGCAAAAAGAAATAGCTGGACATTTGCTGCAGAGTGTCACTTGGGGTGTAGGTCTATTTGTTTTGCTTTTTAGTTTTCTATATATATTTTTGTTTATCTGAATACTCTCTCCCCCTTCCTATACATACTTCATTTAAAAAAATACACGTTTTAGGTGCAATATCCCTTTAAGCCATCTCAAGTTTCTTGACCATCTGAGAAATAATGTTTTTAATATAGAAATGAATAAAACATAATTTTTCATCAAATCAATCAGTTATTCCAGACGCTTTCCATTCCTCTGCATGACAATCTAATACTGTACAAATCCAATATGGAAAAAAATGTTCTTCCAGTCACTTGTCCATACTCGCTCTATTGTATCTCTCCAAGATCTATTTATTTGTTAATCACACAGCCAGGGATGCCAGAAGTGCTCAAAGAAAACAGAAAATGAATAAGAATTTCCTTCCATTTCATTAAAGACAAGGTTATTGACACAGTGAATACGTTGTATATTTGCCAATATTTGAATAGAATTTCCAGACCAAGTTTAATTCACTGCCCTATGTACATCCTCCTGCAAAAATGTACGTATATATATTGTCGAAGTCAAATAATTGGATGAAAGAAACTATATTGATTAAAATTGTTTTACCGTGCGATTGCGATCACGTGTTTATACGGCATACACATATATATACATATACACATATACACACACATATATATATATACACACATATATACATATATATATATATATATATATATATACTTTTATATATTATTATTATTATCATTTATTTGTTAGGCGCCACAAGGTTTCCACAGCGCCGCACACAGTACTAACAGTAGACTATACAGGGTGAAACCATACAGAACAATGAACAAAAAGTACCAATACTTCAGAAACTCCGGCTAGTCATATGCAGTAAAGACGGAGCGGAAGAACAGGTATGGAGACAGGAGGAGAGGGGGCCCTGCTCATACGAGCTTACATCCTGAGGGAGGGTAAACAGACCAGGCACAAGATGAGCCAGTTGAGGCAAGAGGAGAGAAGGGAGGATGAGCTAAAGGGAAGAGATGGGGGTTAAGTGGATGGTTGGTAGGCTTTGAGGAAGAGGTGAGTTTTGAGTGCACGTTTGAAGGAGCACGGAGTAGGAGAGAGACGGATGGAACGAGGGAGGTCATTCCAGAGAAGGGGGGCTGCACGGGAAAAGTCTTGGATTCTGGAGTGAGAAGAGGTGATAAGGGTGGAGGAGAGGCGGCGGTCGTTGGCCGAGCGCAGGGAGCGGGCAGGAGTGTGAATGGAGAGGAGGTTAGAGATATAAGGGGCACTAGAGTTGGAGAGAGCCTTGGAAGTGGTGGTGAGGAGTTTGAAAAGGATTCTGTAGGGGAAGGGGAGCCAGTGTAAGGCAAGGCAGGGAGGGGAGGCAGAGGAGGAGCGGAGTGAGAGGAAGATGAGTCTTGCAGCCGCATTGAGTATAGAGCGGAGGGGGGAGAGACGGGAGTGGGGGAGGCCAGTGAGGAGGAGGTTACAATAATCGAGGCGGGAGACGATGAGTGCATGGATGATAGTTTTGGCGGCATCCTGAGAGAGAAAAGGACGGATGCGGGTGATGTTGCGTAGTTGGAAGCGACAGGCTTGGGCAAGGGAATGAATGTGGGGGCAAAAAAGAGAGAGTAGTCGAGGGTGACACCCAGGCAGCGAAGTTGGGTGACAGAGGAGATGGTGGTGTTATTGACGACAATAGAGAGGTCATGGTGGGATGGGAGTCTGGGCGGAGGAAAGACAATGAGTTCAGTATTAGAGATATTGATTTTGAGAAAGGGCTCGGACATCCAGGAGGAGATGGTGGAGAGGCAGTCAGATACCTGAGCGAGGAGGGTGGAGGAAAGATCAGGAGAGGAGATATAGAGTTGAATGTCGTCAGCATAAAGGTGATACTGAAGACCGAAGGAGGAGATGAGAGCACCAAGGGAGGAAGTGTAGAGAAAAAAGAGTAGAGGGCCAAGAACAGAGCCCTGCGGGACTCCTACGGGGAGAGGGTAGGGGGAGGAGGAAGAACCAGACATGGATACAGAGAAGGAGCGATTAGCAAGGTATGAGACGAACCAGGCATGGACAGAACCAGAGAGGCCTAGAGAGAGAAGAGTTTGCAGCAGGAGGGGGTGGTCCACGGTGTCAAAGGCTGCAGAGAGGTCAAGGAGGATGAGAACGGAGAAGTGACCCTTGGATTTGGATGATAGGAGATCATTAGTAACCTTGGCCAGGGCAGTTTCGGTAGAATGGAGGGGGGGGTAGCCAGATTGGAGAGGGTCAAGAACGGAATTGTCCGTGAGGTGCCTGGTTAGGCGGCTGCAGACAATTCGCTCAAGTAATTTGGAGGCATAGGGGAGAAGAGAGATAGGGCGATAATTAGCAAGAGAGGTGGGGTCAAGATTGGGTTTATTTAGGATAGGAGAGATAAGAGCATGTTTAAAAGAGGAGGGTACTACACCAGAGGAGAGTGATAGATTGAAAAGGTGTGCTAGGTAAGAGCAGGCAGTAGGAGAAAGAGAGCGAAGGAGGTGAAAGGGGATGGGATCGAGAGGGCAGGTAGAGGGTGGAGAGGAAAGAAAAAGGGAGCGAACTTCTGCACCGGTTGTAGGGCTGAAGGAGCACCAGAGTTGGGTGATGGGGGGAGGTGAAGCGATGAGGGTGGCGGGAGATGAATGGATAGATAGATAGATAGATAGATACACCAACATACATTATATGAACAAAAGTATTCGGACGCTTAACCATTACACCAAAAGGGACTGTAATAATATTGTATTCAAATACATATACTTTAATATGGAGTTGGTCCCCTTTTTGCAGCTATAACTGCTTCCACTCTTTTTGGAAGGCTTTTCACAAGATGTTGGAGTGTTTCTGTGGGAATTTGTGTTCATTTATTCTGTAGAGCATTTATGAGGTCAGGCACTGATGTAGAAGACCTGGCTCGCAATCTCTGTTCCAGTTCATACCAAAGGTGTTCGATGGGATTGAGGTCAGGGCTTTGTGCGGGCCAGTCAAGTTCTTCCACACCAAACTCTTTAAACCATGTCTTTGTAGTCCTTGCTTTGTGCACTGGGACACAGTCATGTTGGAATAGAAAAGGGCCTTCCCCAAACTGTTGCCACATAGTTGGAAGCATAGCATTGGCCAAAATGACTTGGTATGCTGAAGTATTAAGATTGCCCTTCACTAGAGATAAGGGGCCTAGCCCAAACCCTGAAAAACAGCCCCATACCATTATCCCTCCTCCACCAAACCTCACAGTTGGCATAATGCAGTCAGGCAGGTAACGTTCTCCCGGCATCTGCCAAACCCAGACTCGCCCATCTGACTGCCAAACAGAGAAGTGTGATTCGTCACTCCACACTAACATGTTTGCACTGCTCCACAGTCCAGTGTCCTTGTGCTGTACACCACTCCATCTGACGCTTGGCATTGGTCTTGGTGATGTGAGGCTTGCATGCAGCTGCTGGGTCATGGAAACCCATTCCATTAAGCTCCTGCTGCACAGTTTTTGTGATTACATTATTGCCAGTGGAAGTTTGGAACTCTTCAGCTATGTAATCAGCAGAGAGTTGGGGACTTTTACGCACCATGAGCCTTAGCAGTGGTTGACCCCGCTCTGTGATTTTATGTGGTCTTCTGCTACGTGGCTGATTTGCTGTTATTCCTAAACGCTTCCGCTTTCTAATAATATCACTTACAGTTGACCATGGAATATCCAGCAGGGATGAAATTTCACAAACCATCTTATTGGCATTCTATCACAGTAGCACGATTGAAGTCACTGAGCTCCTCAGAGCGACCCATTTTGTATCACAAATGTTTGCAAAAGCAGACTGCATTACTAGGTGCTTGATTTATACACCTCAGGCAACGGGTCTGATTGAAACTCCTCAATTCAATAATTAACAGGTGTGGCCAAATACATTGTCCATATAGTATATATACACTATATAATATATATTTATATTTTATGGTTACAGTTATCTGAGCCACTGTCACAGGCAGAATCTTTTACCCTTACCCCTTATTTATGAAGTTACCATTTAATAAACATACCTAGTGACTTCTCCTCATTCCTGGTGTATGTTTGTAGTCATCACCAGTTATCAATAATAAGTCGGGCAGGAAATTTCTGTTTCAATCCCTGGAAAACTTTGCCAAGATTTGCAACCACGAAGAGAGGACATGACTCAGATGGAAGCATTGTGTTTCAGCAGAGGTGAAACTAACCAAACTGTGGAATTTACCTCCCCTGTAGGAACTAGGTGGCGCAGGGGCTTTATTTTATCCAATGTGGTGTTCCATTTCTTTAAGCGTATCTCCCATTGTTAGGCACAGTCTTCCATGGCCTGTGTACAAACACAGAGAGCCTGAGTCATTAAGGAAAGTAAGGCAAAAAAAAGAGTAAATTTGCTCCTGGACAAACCATGTTACAATGCAAGGGGTGCAAATTAGTTTATTGTTTAGCACATAAGGAAAATACTGGCTGTTTTTTCATGTAGCACACAAATACTTGATAGCTTTATTTTTACACTGAAATTTAAGGTTGAGCTAGGACATGCCCTACCCCAAATATAAATCTGTCCCCACATTTTATATTTACCTCCCTCTCCAATACAACATGGTTTTGCCCAGGTGCAAAGTGACTCCTTTTTCTTTGCTTTGCTCTCCTTAATGACTTAGGCCCAGAATGTTCATGCATATATCTTCAGTGTGCCTGTCATTGTATTGGCAGCTATAGGAGATCTGTATTATTAGTAATGTAACACAGATTTTAGAAATTTATTATAGATTTCTAAATGTGTAAAAAAAAAAATACATAAAAAGCACAACAAAGCAAAATAAAATAAAGCATTCGGCAAGAACAAAAAAGAAATGCAAATAAATCATCAAGAAATTGTGACAAAGGCACTAGGCTCTCTTGGGTTTTTAATAATGTTTGTGTGCCCTAGGCTCAAAGATAAATGATTAAATCCTTCAATTTTGTAGCAGCCGTCTGTGAACCCTAAGTGACCTCTTCCTATTACCATTTATGAGCATCTTAAATAATGTATTGTGCCGTACCACAGGTTATCCCCTCCAATACCCTCCTCTATCCTACTCTCGTTCTTGGTGTAATTTAGCTACATATTTCTTAAGTGATAACGGCAATAGATGCAAACTGCTATTGTAGCTAGTATATTTTGGCCTAAAGGGGTTTACTGAACAGGTAGAATGTAATTAGACATAAATAATTAACGTGTGTGGTAGTAAACTGTTTTTCTTTCATTAATTCCAAGCTAAGGATGGTACAAAAGTTTGCAACCAAGAAACAGGAAGGTGTGATTTGCTGAAATTTAGGCACTAAAGACATTATGAAACACCCACAAGCATATTTGTATATTTATATTTATTAAACTGCGGGTTTGAAAAAGTGGAGATGTTGTCTATAGCAACCAATCAGATTCTAGCTGTCATTTTGTAGAATGTACTAAACAAATGATAACTAGAATGTGATTGGTTGCTATAGGCAACATCTCCACTTTTTCAAATCCGCAGTTTAGTAAATATACCCCCTCATATCCCAAGCACTTAATATTTGAGCAAATTATTTTTCACTCGCAGACACGTGCTAACATAAAATACCACTTACTCTACACAGCTACAATCATCACTAAAACTCACCTGCTAGTTAATAATGTATCACAGTCAAAATATATTGCCAGGCAGACATATGAGAGATAATGTTGGATTTATCTGTTGTAGTAAAGAGGCTAATACAATGCTGTAGAAGAAATATACATGTACGTTTACAACCTTAGGACTAATATGCGCTTCAATGGAATTCCATATCCAGACAAGAGTCATTAGCGAGGCAAGATGCATTAGTCTCAGAGTGACGGAGGACACACGTCCATAATTCTTCAAAACAGCTTTATAGAGCTGAAGAGCTGTGGGCAGACCGTAGTACTCATTTTTACTGAGCATTCCGTGGTGCAATTTTGCACCTGGCTACAGGTCACAGATGGTGGGCATTTTATATAGACAGAAATTGGCAACCCGTTTAAATAAGCTCCATATTTTAACTGTACATTGATATCCCATATAACAACTATAGGAAGGTCAATGAAGTCTGTGAAAGCTGACAATGTCTGATCGGAAATGTGCGGACAATCCTGAGCAGGTGGCTTGATGTGAAGATCAGGGTAACCAATCGGCAGTAGAATCATCCACAGTAAAAAAAAATAATATATATATATATATATAGCATTTCCATGCATTAATAAGATAATCATAAATCTGTAAAAATACAATACCCTCCTGATACTTTTTCACGATTACCACCATTCCGACACCGAGTCGTTTTCACGATTACCACCATTTCGACACCGAGGTGTCCTATACCTAAAATGTCTGAAAAAATAATTTTAATATCAGCAGACTCCCGATCTACAGCGTTGTTATTTCTGAATAGACAGGTGTCTGTCACTAGACTTTCACACCAAATGCGACCTCTATCAATTTTAATTTAAAGCGGCAATGTCAAGACCCCGCAGGTTAAGTGTTTAAACACTTAACCTGACATTGCCGCTTTAAATGAAAATTGATAAAGGTCACGATGACGTGAAAGTCTAGTGACGGACACCTGTTTATTCGGAATAACTTGCGGTCAGCATCCTGCTGCGATCGGAGATCTACAGCGTTGGTTTGGATGTAAATCTGCTTATATTAAAATCGTTTTTTCAGACATTCGGATATTAGGTGTAGGACTCCTCGGTGTCGGAATTTTCCGCACCGTTAAAGCGTACCCAACCCGATACTACAGTAACACACAGAAGTATGACACAAATCATTTTTAGATTCTATAAAGTTATTTCTTACAATGCACAAGCCACCTTTTTTATTGTAGATGTGTCTACTTTTAATTTTGTGCAAATGTTACTATATCATAATAGTCGGTCAGTATAAAATGACAGCTGTCAGTAATCATACTACAAAATTGTCAGTAATAATACTGGCTATAGTTAAGGGTTGGCAACCCTGGTGAAGTTGATCTGCGTCTCTGCATAATGTTAAGCTATAGTTAATGTAAGGTAGGTTGTTTATGCTCTGTTACAATACAAAAATACAATATTCTTATGCAAACTTTTTTTTCCAAAGAACCAAATGATAAAATAAGACAATGTGATAAAGGTAACTGGATATTCGTCTTATAAGGACAGTGTGCATCTACCTTTCAGGCTTTATATCCCCTTGTAATAAAATATCAATTACATTTTCATCTTTTCCGAGATCCTCTATCAGATGTTTCAGCTAATGTTCTAACTTGTGACACAAAGAAGCAAGATAAGATTTTCTTTCATTGCACAATGGGAATATACTAGAAAAAGTTGTCAGGCCATTGTGTGTTGTAGGCAAGTACACCTTCCTAGTGTTAGTGACTGTGTGCAGTTTTGTGTCTGTCTAGTCAATTGCTAAATTTCTTTTTAATTAATATGTATATGCTTGTGTATCTATCCTTGTGTATTGCATACGTGCATAGTTTTCATGCCTGCCTTCCAAAATTCCAGAATTCAAGAGTGGCGCTATGAAAAGAAGTGGGCGTGAATTGATAATACCTTTTACATCATCAAGTAATTTCATCATGCCCCTGCTTGCTCTCTCAGAAGTGTGGGGGGGGTCTCATCCTAATTTGGGACCTATACTAGTGGAAATGAGAAGGAAGAGGGTAGCATCTTTTAATTTAGCTTAATTGCAATTTCAAATGGCCCATGATTACAACTTCCACCATATCCTCTCTGTATAAACAAGTACATGTAATCTACCTGAAAATAAAAATGTCAGTGCTTTTATGCTAGCGGGCAAGTATACCCTATTATCAGGGCCATCGTTTCCATTGGGCACGATGGGCAGCTGCCCGGGGGCCCCACGGGCAAGGGGGCCCCATAGGCACGGCTCTTAATGAGAATAAATAATCCTGCAAAAGAAAAAAACCTGCAAAAAAAAAACCTTCAAGGGTCACTGAGCAAGTACATCTATCTATCTCTATCTCTAAATATCTATATCTGTATCTGTATACATCTATATATCTATATCTATATCTAGGGGCCCCAGTGCACTGCTTTGCCCGGGGGCCCATAATGTTGTTGAGATGGCCCTGCCTATTATATCCAACCCAAAAGTACAAAAGCACAATGTACTATATCTAAGGAAATGTTAAAATGATACTGAATCACATGCCAATGGAATTTAATGAACATTCTGCCCTAGGCCCCCGACTGGCAGTCTATCAATATGGCACTTACAGGTGTGCCTGAGAGTGCAAGTTGTTAATATGGAGCGCTACGCTTCGTCTACCATCTCGGTAGTGGTGTCCCCTGTTATTTAATGAAGACTGGAAGTGGGGCAGCCTCCAGCCGTCCGTCGCTCTAATGAGCATGCACAGATAGGAAGTTCAGATCTCAGCAGGTTCTTCCAGTGACAGTTGAACTGTAAGGACGTATATAACTAGAGCTGCATCCGTTTTGTGTAAACTTACTTTTATATAGATAAATAAAGTGAGTGAAGGCACAATATATATATATATAAGCAACCTGTTCTCTAACATTGCCCACAATATAAGCTTACTACCATCTACATATATTAATGTACTATAATAGCGTTAAGTACATTAACTGCATAAGCTTGTCATACTGCCTGTCTGTTGCAGTCAGTATCAACTGTGAGCAACTGTGTATATATATATATATATATATATAAAACAAGTTCTGAAATAAAACCAACAAATTGGATAAGTCTAAAAGCTTCTTGTGGTTTAACATCTACCAACATCGACGCTGACACCTATTACATATAATAGCACTAGTGCCCAGATAATAGGTTTCTGCCAATTCAAGTAGGGTTGTGTGAGCGCCTAAAGGTTTATAAAAATTGTCCGTTCAGTCTACATTAGCCTCCCAGCCCTGCTTTTTATATTTTTGGGGGCCACTGATTATCTTCTGGACTTGGTCTCCACTTTAGTACTGGGTTGGCAGCAAGATCAGTAGACAAAGCTAAAATGTACCTGCTTTATGGAGCCCTTTCTAGCATCATTAAATTGAGTGAGGGCTTTTCACAGATCTCTGTCTGACGTGGTTATATGCAGACCAAGCTGCCGGAGTGGAACATCCCAACAATTTGCACAAATTGTTCTTTTCTGTAATGCTACATTTATTTCAGTCAAAATGGGCCGTTACTACGTGTTTGATTTAAAGGTATATTTTCTGTACCAAAATTGTATCCCTATTATAACATGATTGATTGCAGGTTGAAGCTGAATTAATAATGCAAACAGAAAAGTTCACAGTTAATTAATTGGTAGCCGTGCAGGTGTTCATTTAATTTTCCTCCCGCAGATGGGTGTCTGGTAGTGACAATAGAATGGAGCCGACAGATTATAAATTATAGGAGAACAGTCATTTTATATGCATGTGAGAGGAGCATACCCTTTCCACGGAAACATAAAATACTTTGTAATTATACATTTCAATTCAAAGCTCGTCGGCGGCTGGTAGACTCCATGAGTTACTGATGATACCATATAAAATATCCTTAAAGAGATACTGAGTGTGAGCATAATAGTTCAAGACAGGGTTTCTATCATAAAGCTTTAACGTCTGATGCACATTATTCAGGTTCTGTCAGACTGTCTCTTTCCTGGTTTTAATTAAACAGCAAATCAATATAATTTACATGTGTTAGTAATTAAAAATACAAGCTAAACCAGGGTGACGAGTGCTGTCTTTCCTTACGTTTAATGTCAGCACTCTTTTATTCACTGAAACTAAACTAAACTTTCTCACGGTGGCGAGCATTGTACGTCTGACTTGTAAGCGCACGAAGCGTTTTTGAGCCGTAGAAACATTCATGCCTCAGTCTGCTCTGATGTGGTGACGTAATGCTTAGAGAGGTGGAACAGGGGTTGGAATGAGCCAGCATAGTATAGTGTTAACACCGCTTACGTACTATTCTATTGTCGCAGCAAATACGCCTCGAGGAGGAGTGTTTGTTGAGGCTGCTTTCCCCCTCCTGCAAGATCCATTTTGATGATGATGATGATGACCATAAGCATGGACCTTGCTGTGTATAAAGAAACAAAATAAAAAAATAATGTATTCCCCAACCCCGCCTCCCCATCGCAAATTAGCTATTAGCGGCTATGCAAGCAGCGGGGGAATTCCACGCTCATGAATTCATGTTAATTATTTTGCAGACTTGATCCCCATAGGGAATCCAGACCTGTGCTGGTCGGCCTTAGGCTGGTTGATACTAAGGCAGAAGGACCCCACACTACTATAGTAAGACCAGCTCTGGCTGGCATAGCCTAAAGGCGTTAATTTTGGTGGGGGGGACACCCCATGCTTTTTCTCACCCCAATTTTGCCAGTACCAGTCTAGGCTGGCAGCACTAGGGCTCTTTATGCTTTTAAATCATTTATTTAATGCCATTGTGAGCCGTTGCTTATGATATGCTTAAAGCACATCATCATCATACACTTTTAGGATACACTGTACATATTACACATTACAAAAATGTACACATTTTGCATAGTGTTACCGAGTCGCATTCCGAGTTACATTGTAAACGGGATTTGCATCAAACGCAAAATACGGCCCTGAGTACTTTCATTTTATGTTAATATCTTTCATACCACCTCACAAGTCACAAGACAAAATACATTCAGACAGGTACATTTAGGGATTTATTTTTATTTTAATAACTTTTTTATCTTCAATGTATCGAAAGCAGACTACTGCATAGAATGCAAAAGTCAACCAAAAAGGCAAAATAGTTATTCTGACTGAAAAATCTATTTTGTATTAAAAGTTTTCTTGATAGCTGCACCTGAAACAGTACAGTTCTATAAGAAATCACCATGACAATAGACAGCCTGCAAATCTTGTTACCTATCTTTATATCGGCATTTGACATCAGTCAGCTCACACCAATGTATATGCTATATTGAATAGTATGTGTAGAAATAGGCTTCCTTATGGTTCTTAGGACATTGATAGACATTACAATAGTATGCTTAGATACAATGCTTCAAAACATTCCTAATTAAATTATGACAAACTAAGCTATGGCACCATTATATTCATATGTCCAATCTTTCAGACACTCACAATTTGTATTGATCCTACCTCCGAAATGGTCAGTCCACACCCCTTTTTCCAATTATAAAATGGAACTGTCCAGCATCTGTTGGGGGGTATTCTGATAAATGGAACATTCCAATATCTGCTGGGGGAGTATATGCTGATAAATGGAACTGTCTAGCATCTGTTGGGAGGTATGCTGATAAATGGAACAGTCCAATATATTTTGTGGGAGTATATGCTGATAAATGGAACAGTCCAATATATTTTGTGGGAGTATATGCTGATAAATGGAACTGTCCAGCATCTGTTGGGTAGGTGTGGTAATAAATGGACCTGACCATCATATGTTGGAGATATTGTGATAACTGGAGCTGTCCAGCATCTATAGGGGGCAGGATCAAAAATGGAGCTGTCCAAATTGTTCAATGCTTAAATGTGCTATTTGCACTACTTAAGATATTATGCACAGGGATTCTTGTGAAATAGGCAAGACAAACAGTAATTGGCAATTGCATTTTTCTTGGTGCTGTGAACAAACTCAAATGGTAAAAAAAACAATATGTACACACATAGTATGTTCTTACTTGTCACTTCCAAAATGCCAATAAGTCTTTTTGAACTGTTTTAGAAAGTTACAATGATTGTAATCCAATTCCATATCTGCCAACAGGCACAGTTTTTAGGGACAGTCTAAATGGGCATAGCCTAACCAAAAAAAAGGACTTGTCCAGAGTGGTATGTATTAATATCAGAGAATTTTGAGTGTATCAAGGTCATGACCTACCTTGAACCAATTTTAATATCAGTACAGTTACCTCTGGTGTGATGTGGTTGGAATGACGGGAGACAGTGAAACTTATAGACATGGAGAATGAGCTAGTCATGCGCAGCACGATTTTACGCGAAATACGTCACATATCGGCATTTATGTTCCTTAATAAATCAGGCCCTCTGTGCATTAACCTGACCTGCCCATGGCCTTTCTATAACTTACATGTGCATGGACCAGTGATAGGCAAACTGAACACTTCAGGGGCCAAACCTTCAAATAGGACGCACATTACCCTTCATCTCAGTAATAAGTTAAAACAATGCACTTCATCAAAAACAGAGACACCTATCTATAATAACCTGTAGGCATTTGAACAAATGTCACAAGCTATAACAAATAAGTCTGACTATAAAGCAGGAGGGAGCTGAAGGGGTGACAGGTTAAGGCTCGGAGTCTGGGAAGTGACTCTATTGTGTGTATATAATGAGCAACCACACACTAGAGAAGTTGAAAGGTCCCCAGACCCTGCACTTAAATGATGCATTTCCCTGTTAGCAGCACACCAGACACTCAGGTATGGCATTGTGAGACAAGTAACCGAGATTGAGCTAAAAGAATAGACAGCCCTGTTGGCCCCTAGACTGGGGATTCAATGTTCACACGGAGGACACAGAGGCTGATAATCATTGCTAATTTTATTAATACAATATGCATGTGGGGGAAGTATATGACGTCACTTCCGTTACAAATTTTCATCTCCTCAAATAATTTTTAATAGGTGCTGCCAATGAAGTCTCACTTCAATAAATATGGACATGAAGTGAAAAAGCTTATATTTTATACTGGGGGAAAGAGCATATATAAGACAAGGAGTGTGGTCCAGTGGGACTGTTGTGAGAGTATGTCAGTGTGAGTAGTATGGGTAGGAGTATGGTAAGCTATACTAAAGAGGTGGGTTTTCAGAGAACATTTAAAGAGAGTGAGAGGTGAGAGGTTGTTATCATAGATGAGGCATGGTCAGTGGTAGATCTAAGAGGACATGTGAGGGTGTATTTCAAGATGCGGAGACAGATGGTTGAGAGGAATGCCAGTTAGGAGGAGGTTGCAGTAGTCGAGGTGGGAGATAATGAGAGAATGCAGAAAAGTTATGATAACATAAGAAATGGGAGTATTCTAGCCAAGTGTGAAACTGAGGTAGCAAGCTTGGTAGACTGAAAAAATTGTAGTGTTGTTGATGGTGAGGAAGATTTGATTGGAGGTGCTGTCTCTGGGAGAGAGGACAATGAACTCTGTTTGCCTATATATCCTAAACTTCCTGTACTGCTTTGGTTTGCTGTTCGTCTGCATTGCTGTATTATGCTGTGGGTACTCACAATAAAGCTCCTGTTTGACCCTGACTCAAGAATTTGTCTGGTGACTTGTTTTTAATCCACTACAACTTGGTTTTAGAAGAGGGATCAAGTCAGGTCCTGCCTTAAATATTTGGAAGCCTGCATGCAGTCAGTGATGCAGGAGTTCTTGGCACATCTTAAGAAGCTGCAAGAACAAGGAGTACAGTATCAGCAGCTCCCGCAGGCTCAAATGTTTCAAAAGGCAAAACAAACAAAAAGTTTACACATGCTCTTCCAGGAAGAGAGGACTACTCACCAGGAAGAGGTCAGGAGGCTGAGAGATGTAGAAGAAACTGCCTCTACTCGCCCTCCAATGACTCCTATTATTCCTAAAATAAATGTGACGGTATTGATGCTATCCTGACCACCTTTGAGCGAGTGACCACTGCTCAGGATTGGCCAATCTGCAAACAGGGGAGGCTCAAGTGGCCTATGCGGTGCCCTTCACTACTCATTGTGATTATGAAAAAGTGAAAGCAGCCATCTACGATCAGTTTGCCCTTAATCCAGAGGCCTACTTACAGTGGTTCTGGACAGAGCATTATGATCTGGCTGTTAGGCCAAGAGCCTTGACACAAAAATTGGTTGATTTTGAAGTTAAGTAGCTTTACCCAGAACTTCCTACATCCAGCCAACTGGTGGAGACCGTGGTCTTGGAGCAGTTCACCAGTCATCTTCCCCAAATCCTGGCCCAGCGGGTACACATTCATAGGACGGAGAACTTTGCATCAGCTTTTCGGTTAGTCAATAATGCCTTCGTAGAGGATGGAGGTGTCAAACCCTAGTCATCGCTAACCAGATCCTCACATACCTCACAGAAGCTGATAATGGGGTTCTATCTACGCTACAGGAACTTGCCCTGGATAAGCCCCATGAGACACTTACCATTTACCTGTAGGGTTCCTTTCAGCCAAGGTCCGGATCAGTGTGTTATGGTCTGATACTTTTTTGCACTAAGTCAGGTGCAGTTCTGTATTTTCCTCACCAGTGGCCGCTATGGGGATTGTGTGCCCTGGAAGCAGCTGAGCTGCCTCACTCAAGTTGGTATGCTGATCACCAGACTATAAAGACTCACCCTTGGCAATCAAACCTTGCTGGATCATTGTGTGTGTTGCAGCTCTGGATTATTGCTGTTCCTGCTTTGCCTGGCTTTTTGACTCTGGCTATTGCTGACCTCACTCCTGACTTTCTGGTACCTTGAACTAATGGCTAGTCTGACT
Source organism: Mixophyes fleayi (assembly GCF_038048845.1). Lineage (NCBI taxonomy): Eukaryota > Metazoa > Chordata > Amphibia > Anura > Limnodynastidae > Mixophyes > Mixophyes fleayi. Next base: position 198,812,049 of record NC_134407.1, on the reverse strand, counting down.
GCTCTGCATCTCTGGAACCCTGAATCTGGCAAGCTTAAAGGACTTTGTTTTTGTATATTATGTCTGGACATTTGTTGCATGCCTTGCCTGGCCCTTCAGCCACTGAGATCCTAACCTGCATGTAGTTACAATAAACATTGCTTAAGCTCATCATCATCACTGTTTTTGTGTGATAATATTGTGTGATATACAAGAGAGCCGAGACACAGTGGGAAAAGACTCTTGCAGTGCGGTTTCCAGAGCCAAGTGCTTCCTTTCCGTTGTGTGATCATGAGCCTCTGGTTCCAGTTTGGTCATTGTGTGAAGTCTAAGGGCATGATGAGACCATTTGCCTGCAGAAGGACTGTTCCTTTTTGGAGGTGCTCATCACCACTTCTGCTGAAAGTGCATTTTCAGAGTAAGGTGGTTAAGGACATAGTGGTTCCAATAACCCCTTAATATAGCAGGACTTACTTCCACCAGAGAGAATTGCACAACATTACTCTATCCGCATTGGTTGTGTCCATGGGGAAGTTCGGGTTTCCTGACCGTTTTGGTCTCTTTGACTGCTAAGTTGACATTGGGAGTTTGTCCTTGTTTACTGCCTCTTGTGCTGCTAGGAGAGACATCTACATTTGCTTCTGATTTATTTCTAAGCTGGAAAAAAAATTCAAATCCTGAAGACAGAAAAGAAAAGACCACAAGGACTGGATTTCACGAGAAGTTCTGGTAACAGAGAGAGTTAGATCATCTTCTGTTGATACTAATAACAATGATTATTTTGATTTGCATAATGTTAATGAGGTGGTTTTAACTCTTGTCCTTGCCCTGGTGCAGGTAAACACACTGTAAAGAGCAACCAGGTAAAGAGATGTCAGCAAGCAGCTTGTTGAAGTCCCAGGGAACAGGAGAAACAAGAGCACAACAGAGTCAGACACAGCAATATAAACAACAATGACCAGCAAAGGTAACGGGGAGAGGCAGGTATATATAAGGAGACAACAGGTGCAGATGATAAGCTAGTGCAGCAGGTTAACCCCTGGTAGAGAGAAGGGACAAGACACAATAGCACAATAGCTGCACCTATTGAATTAGAGGTACTGCAGGTTGCATTCAAAGTAACAAGCCCAGAATAGTCCAAAGACAGGAGCTGCCAAGAGAAGCAGCATGCAGAGTCAGCTGCAGTAGGAGTGCAGGCAGATCCTGACAAACTGGAGGAGTGGGGGAAGTGGAAACTTTGGGAGGTGACATATTGTAGGGTGAGATGATAAACACATATACTTTGTCTGAATCCGGTCAAAGTTATAAGACTTTGAACATTATACATGTACTGAAACAAGCAATCTTTTTTTATTTGCAATAAATTTAGCAATCTAATGAGACCATGCAATCATCATTGTGTGTGACACATAATCTAAAAATCTGAAAACTATTACGAAAAATATGACTCACAAATGTGATAATTTAAAAGTGATGTCTAATATTCAAAAGCAATTTTCTCTCTGCATATGAGATGATAGAACAATCACAATTAAGTCATCTCTTTTCTGGAAATGCTGAATATATCATTTATATAATTTATATCACTGTTAGTCCTGTGTGTTGAAAATTGAAATCATTCATTATAACAATGCTCATGGCTGAGGCCATTTAAAAAAAATTAAAAGAACTGTTGTGTGAAGGATCTCCAAATGGTTTTGTTCACCAAATGAAGTGGTGGGCAGTTGGGTGGTACGGAGGAGATGCTAAAGAGGTAAATTACCTGTGTACTAGCTGGAATCATTGAACTATAATAAAGCATTTTGTATAATAAATAGTTTAACCTGTGCCAAGAGTAAGATACATATTTTAAAATCTGATCATTGAGTTGACAAATGGTTGAGTTATAAACATCGTACAGAAGTTCAATGGCAACTCAAGGAACGTTCAAATCTCAGATTTGCATTCTACTTAGAAAAAATTTCAGAATTTGTCTCATTGACGTCACAAATATATATATAGCCAATGGGCTTTACCATTAAATAAAATTGCCATTTTAAATAATGATGGCAAATTGCAGATTGATACATTTATCCCTTTGTGTAGCTGTGACATTGTGAGTCAGATTATAATCCATTTGAGGAGTTAGTCTGTGGACCTTCCCCATTCATATTTAGTGGTAGCAAACAATCAAAGCCTTAAAATTATAATACCACCTTTAAGTATTATCTGTAATAAAACTAAATATTGTCCTATAAAGATAGATAGATAGATAGATGGATAGATAGATAGATAGATAGATGTACAAATAGAAGGGGGCGATAGATAGACAGTCCTAAGTCGGCATAACATAAACTAAACAATACTACTGGAAAGAGCACCAGGTATTGTTTTATCTTTCAAAATGAAACTCAAAAGTACCATGTTGTACTGGTAAGTATTATAGAACTTCTGACACCTTCTAACACTGACGTCCCATGGACATCAGACAAAAACAACTTCTTGCTTGAATCAAAAGTGCTTTATTGTTCATATCACAATAACAGCATACATTCTTGTCAGGATGACACGAGTAAGCAATACTTAGTTGCCTACACCTCCTGGTGACCCTAATGCTGACTCACAGTCCAGCTCTCAATCCACTGGCCGACTTGTTTAGCATCAGTCATCCCTTAAAACTGAACGGGCTGGCTTAAATACACAAGTCTCCTGCCTTTGGTCTCATTACCTCTTTAGACCACCTGTGTGTGGGCAGGCTAGGAGTTTGACTGTGTAAGGATTTACCCCTGTATGCAGCTTTCCCCTGCTGGCTTCCCGAGACTTCCCCTGTCCCTATACAGGGGAGGTGTGGCAAATAGACCTCTTTGCCATAGTATGTTAGGGTCTAGTATTTAACATCAGCATTATGTAAATGGAAATTTCCTTTAGTTACGTATAAAGGATTTTAGGATGAGGGGATTGCATATGCTAATGGGATTGGGGAGATGGTTTTGTTTATTAGAAAATACTAGTTTGTGTGAGGCTTGGCTTATTCATTTATAATGAAGTATCAAAGCCCAGTTGCAAATACTGCAAATTGTATTTCAACGTATGATCCAAGCTTCAGTGCAAATACAATCCACTTTCATCATCCACATATGCAAACCAGCTCCTACATGGTCAAACATGGTCAACTTTTTCAGAATTTTAATGGTTCTAAAATTTGAGAAACTCCAGCAAATTTTGAAACCAGAATCGAAACGTGTCCGGTTCGGGTATCTCTACCTGTTTGAGACACAGACTACAGCAGCTATTGTTACATCACTGGCTAACTTAGAAACATAGAATTTGATGACAGCTCCCACAGTTCCATTTTGTCTGCCAGTTTTGTGTGTGTGCTTTTTGTTTTTGTTTTTTTAGGGGGGGGGGGGCTATTAATATTTTTTTTTTATCTAACTCTTAATAACAATATGTCTGTCCATTGCGTTTCTATAATTATTTTACTGTATGAACCCCCACCCCCCCCCCCCTCCCCACAACAACAGTAGGGAGATTATTTCATAGATTACCTATCTGCAAGAAATCGTCTAATTTTTCAACTGTAAACGTTTAATACTTTTATATCACATTCTTTCTCTCCTTTCTCATCTGTACATGTTCAGCTCTTTGAGTCCTTCTTGTTAAGCTTTGGTATGCAGCCCATGCACCTTTTTATTTTTATTTTTGCTTCTATTTTATTATATCATTTCATAGATAGAGCCTTCATAACGGTACACAGTACTGGAGGTAAGTTCTCAAGGTGAGGTATTACCAGAGACATATAAAGTGATAATATAACATCCCACTTCCAACTAACAATACTTCTTCCTTTACAGATAAGTATTCTACTGACTTTTCCAACTAGATGTTTGACTACACTGATTGATTACTTTTATAACATCTGAAACTAGGGGGTAAATGTATCAAGCTGCAAGTTTCCAGGGGGTTTGAAAAGTGGAGATGTTGCCTATAGCAACCATTCAGATTCTAGTTAACATTTTGTAGAATGTACTAAATAAATGACAACTAGAATCAGATTGGTTGCTATAGGCAACATCTCCACTTTTCAAACCCACCAAAAATTTGCAGCTTGATACATTTACCCCTAGGATTCAAAGGCTCTTTTCCTCTGTTGTTGGCATTACATCACAATTCATTCTGTATTCTGCCTTTGGCTTTTTGTAAACCATATGCATTATTATACATTTGAATGTATTAAATTTAAGATTGCACATTTTACTCTATCCCTCTATTTTCTCTAAATTGCTCCTCATATGTTTTACTGCTTCCGGCTAATCAACCCTGTTACAAATCCTTACATCATCTGCAAAACGACATACTTAGCCTTGTAGGCCAAAAGCAATAGCACTAATGAATTCATTAAACAAAACAGGACACTTTATCTGAACTTACACCATTGAAGACAACACTCTGTCTCCTGTCCTTTAGCCAAGCGTTTATCAAATCCATAACCCGACTCAAATCCAAGAATGTTCAATTTCTGAATTAATTTACTGTATTAAATGCTTGATACAGGTGTATTTTGCTGGCTAACGCACATTCTATGACCTGAAGTTTAGCTTAATGGGAACTGCCATGACGTGTATTAAAGTGAGCTGTACAGTCTATGCAGAGAACACTTTGTAAAGTGGGTAATAAAACTCTACCATTGCGGACATTGCTTAAATGACATTTTTTATTCCTTTTTAAATTTCTTGGTAGCGAAATTCACAGAAATATGGTATCGTGTACAGGACAACTGTATATGATTTTTCCCAATATAATGTTTATGAATAATCTCTATTAGGGCTGTAAAATCAAAGGTCAACAATTTATGTGTGTATATATACACAAAAATATATTGGCTATACAAGCCTTAACTACATACATATAATATTTATTATGTATAACATGCTACTTTTTTATATATAGTTAATAGTTCTAGACACAAATACTAAATTTAACAAAACCAAAAAAAAATTAACAAAAAAAAAAACCAGTTTA